>NW_026535819.1:11667500-11853462 GCF_028551555.1 Melozone crissalis | reverse complement strand
CAAAGGCAGGATTTTACCCCAAAAATCCGGAGATCCATCCCTGAAAGATTCAGGTTTTCAAGCCCAGAAATGGCGAGCTTGAACCCCAAACGATCCGAGTTTGAACCCCAAATCTTCCCCGATTTTTTCCCCTTCCAGGACCCAAAGGTCCCGGTTTGGAACCCCTAGAGTCGCGATTTTCAAGCCCAACATTCCCGAGTTTTCACCCCCAAAATCCCCACCCGAATGCATGCCCAGAACGGGGGGGGGATTGAAGCCCAAAAGCCCCGACTTTTCGGGCCGGAGTTCCGGGAATTTCCCGCCAAAATGCTCAGGGCTTCCGGGCGCGGCCATGGTGGCGGCGGGATCGGCCCGGCTCAGGTTGGGGGTGTCCGGGGGGGGGGGGGGTTGGGGGGAATCGGGGGGATTTTGGGGCTCCTGGGGGGATCGGGGGGCCGCCAGGTCGGTTTTGGGGTGGATCGGGGCCATTTCTGGACTCCCATCGAGCGCGGCCGAACCGAGCGCGGCACAGGCGGCGGCGGCGGCGGGGGCAGCGGTGGCGGGAGCGGCCGGGCCGGGGCGGAGGTGTCCGGGGGGGTATTTGCGGGGACTCTGGGGCAATTGGGGGGGGAATTTTTGGGCTCCGAGGCCGGTTTTGGGGGGGATTTGGGTGCTTTCTGGGCTCTCGTAAGCGGCGCCGAGCCAAGCGCGGCAGAGGCGGCGGCGGGGGAGGGGGGGGCGCAGCAGCGGGAGCGTCCGGGGGGCGATTTGGGGGGACCTGGGGGGGATTAGGGTGTGGTAGCCGAGGCTGGAGGGGTCCTGAGGCGGTGTCGGGGGGAGCTGAGGCTTTTTGGGGGATACTGGGGGAGTTTTGGGGCTCCCGGGTGAGGTTTTGGGGGGGTCCGTGAGGGGTCGTGGGGGTCCTGGATGGGATTTGGGGAGATGGGAGGGATTTGGGGGTGAATGTGGGGGATTTGGGGGCTGGCAGGTGAATACAGGGGGGGGGAATTGGGCCATTGCGGAGGTCCCAAGTTGTTTTTCCCATTTTTTCTGCTGAGTTCCCGATGTTTCGGCCGTCGGTCCCTGCGCCCGTTCCCCGCTGGCCCCACAAGCCCCGCGGCCGAGCCCCACGCGCCCCCGGGACGGCCCCTGCGCCTGCCCGAACACGGGAAAGGGGAGCGCAGAAATCAATAGGGGAAAACATCTTGGATTGTTTCTTTCGTTTTCATTTCCCTTCTGGAAAGCTGTTTCTGTTTTCCAGGAATCTTCTCCTGTCTGCTCTTCCCAACAATCTCTCACGGAGAACAAGGTCGAGCTTCTGTCGCAAGATTTGCCACCAGGAAACGATGCCGCTGGTGAAGTTTTCATGGTGACTGTTTGTGCTGGCTTAGGGCTAATTTTGGGGAGGAAACCTCCAAAAGGGGTCCGTCTAGAAAGCGAATTCAAGCAGCCCCTCCCCCTACTCGTTCAGGGAAAGACTTCCCTTAAGAAAAGGGGAAAAAACCCCAGTTTATTGAACAAGTCAACTATTCACAAGCATGAAAAATGAATAATATTAAATAAAGTCTCGGACAGTGCTGAAGAGATGGCAAATTCAGCAAGTCCTTTTTGTGGCTTGGAGTTGGCTCACTCGGTCTCTCCGGAGTCCCTCTGGCCCGGAGCTCGGTGGGCCAGGGGTGTGAGCTGCTGCCGGCGTTCGTCTGGGTTTTCAGTCCAGAGCAGGTGTAAACCGTTCCAAGAAAAAGGAAAGTCACGGTTCCTCCACGGAAAGAGGAACTTCTCTTCCTAAGCTAGCTAAAAGCAAATTGCTAGAGCTGGGCTGTGAAGGCACCGGGAAGTTTCCACATCTGGGCGCTGGTGGTCCAGCAAACACCAGAGCTGGATGCTGCTGGTGCCAGAACCTGCAAATTTCCAAACTTTGGCTGTCTGTGCCAGCAGATCGCTGGACTTGGGCTGTGCCGGCAGCAGGAAGTTTTCAGATCTGGGCGCTGGCGCTGCCAGCAAACACCAGATCCGGGCGGCCTCATTGCCGGCGACAGAAATCTGCCGGATTTGGGCTCTGCCGGCACCGGGAAATTTCCAAATCTGGGTTCTGGTTACATGAAACGCAAGATGTGGGGGCGGTGCCAGACCCAGGAGCAGGAAGCTGCCACAGGTTTTGGATTTCTGTGCCAGCAAATTGCTGCACTTGGGCTGTGCCAGAATAGGGACATTTCCAGATCGGGGCGCTGGCAGTGCCAGCAAACGGCCCATTCCAGGCTCCAGGCAGGACTGGATCCGGATGCCTGCCTTCCTTCCTTCCTTCCTTCCTTCCTTCCTTCCTTCCTTCCTTCCTCCCTCCCTCCCTCCCTCCCTGCCCAAGTTCTTCGTGTTTTGTTATTGTAATCACGAGTCCTTGTCGTTAATGGTTGTTTCTGTATTAGTAAAAGCCCTGGCTGGGGCGAGTTAATGGCCCTTCTCCTGGGTGGGGACCTTCCCGAGGCTAAATTGTACCTTTCCCAGAATAGTGAAGACACCTGAGAGGGTGGGGAGGGGCTATGCAAAGTGACTCCAAGACCACAATGCAGCATGGGTCCCCCGGTGTACAGAGAAGACCCCAAAACAACAAGCCGCCTAAGAGTTGAGAGACTGGAGTGATGTCTAGACGTGAGGAGCCGAATGCTGAGCCTGCAGAGACGCGGAACACCTTGGGACCCTCTCACCCTGACCATGGGAGAAGCCCCCGGCGGTGAGACCAGGCCGACTGAGCTGGCAAAAGTACCATCTGACGGGGAATCGCGCCCTAAAGGCTCTCACGAGGACTGGATTCCCCCAGTTCTGCCCCTTGTGGATAGAGCTGCGCATATCCTCCTCCTCTGAGTTGCCCTGGGAGACGACGGGACCTGCAGACCCGCCGAGCCACCCAATCCTGAGCTGATCACTTTTAATAAAGGCATTAAAAAGGAGAAGAAGTCTCCTGGCCCTTGTTTATTTCAGTGTCTTGGTGCATAAATCAAGAGCACAATCAGTTCATGATAAGCACCAGTACAAGCTGGAATTCCCAGAGCAGCCAACTGAAAGAATCTGAAAAGAAGAAATGCAGGAAATGCCTTGGTAAACTTTGCCTGGAAGATGGGTGATTTTTTTTCAGTAATCTATAATCCATTCCCTTGGCCTTTGGCTTTCTTAACAAGGCCATTTGCATTCCAGATTCCCCATGAAGTGCGAAGCCTGAGCTTGTGGAAGTGGCTGAAAGATTCCCTGTTTCTCTGCAGGGACATTCAACTGGAACAGGAGCCGGAGCGCTGTCTGGGGAAGCCTTCTCGGAGCTGGAATTTGTGCCGTGTTGGGAGAGGAGGAGGAGGGGGAGAAGGCTGGCACTGTGTGGCAGGAGCAGGAGGTTTGGCCACAGGACATTCCGTCTGCGCCGCTGCCCCACAATGGGCGGCCGTGCCTGTGGCTCTGGGCCTGGCCCCGCGTGCGCTGAGCTCCCTGGCCTGGGCTCAGTTTCCCGCTGGGCCTTGGCAGAGCCTGGGCTCAAACTGGGGGCAGCAGCAGTGCAAAACACCTCTGGGCATCTGCGTTTCCTGCTGCTGGGAAGGAACAATGAAGCGAGTTGAGAAGTTCTGGTTTCTGCTTCTCCTAGTTGATTTTTTAATTTAACTCCACACTGCGGAGGCGAATTCTGTGACAGCCTCTGTAAGCTTATTCTATTTCAACAGTGCCAGCCACAGGGCTCTGTTTGAGCCCTGCAAATGTGGCCTGTGAAGCTTTAATTCCCCTCATCTTAGTGTTCAGGGGCTGGTGAGCATTCCAGTATCTGCTGATCTTTATGCCTGTGTCAAAAACACTGACTTCACTGTCATGAAAGCACCGTGGGTAGCACCAACTGAAAGAGGCACTTGCATTTTTATAGATAAAATTCAGGTTGCAAGCAGAAGAGGGCCAAGAGCAGCCATGATCTGCAATTCCCAAGGCAGAGGCACCAGCAGCCTCCTCCTGTCACCTCAGGACGAGTCAAACAGAGCTGGAAACAGTGCTGGAACCCAATCCTTTCTTCCTCTGAGGGCTGGCTCAGGGCAGCACAGGCGAGCCCTGAGCAGTCAGGGCTGTGTGTGGGTGCTGGTTGCTCTGCTCCAGAATTGAGCTGTTAAAAGCCCTTGGGAGCAGAGGCAGGAGCAGGCGGGAAGGGGCCGGCGCTGCTGCTGCTTCTGGCCGGGAGCCCCGGCTGGGCCGGGCCGGCGCCCCCTGCGCTGCGGCTGCTGCTGCTGCCAGAGCCGGGTGGGACTCGGGGACAGGGAACGGACACGGGGGGACAGCAAAGGCCTGGTGGCTGCAGGGATGGTGGCGCTTGGGCTGGGGCCAGCACAGAGCTTCAGCCCGCAATTAACCCCGAGGGAAACGCTGGGCAAAGGCTCCATTTCAGCCTTTCTGCACTCGTGGCTGTGAAAGGACTGAAATGAAAGGAGAGCAATCAGGGCCCGACACCTTCTCCTTTGGGAGGAGCCCCGCATCTGGGGCTGTGAGGGGCCATGAGGGACTGTGAGGGGCCGTGAGAGGCCGCGAGGGGCCATGGGGAACTGTGAGGGGCTGTGAGGGGCTATGAGAGGCTCTGAGGGGCCATGAGGGGCCGTGAGGGGCTGTGAGGGGCTGTGAGGGGCCATGGGGAACTGGGAAGGGGTTGTGAGGGGCCATGAGGGGCTGTGAGGTGTCAATCTTGAGTCGAGAATGTCACAGAACCAGGCAGGAGGCAGTTGTGTAGAGAGAGTGAAAGAAGGTTTTCTCTTTTTCAAGAGAACCATGCAGTTTTTATAGAGAAACAGAAAGACAAAGTAGAACAACACCACCTGCAGATTGTTTATACTTAACAAGTTATCACATCCCTACCATACCCTAAAAATTCTCACATGCTGCTGTGAGAAACACTTGCTGCTTCTCTCTCTCTCTTCCAGGGCATCCACAGTGAGAGGCTGTGAGGGATCTTGGGAAACTGTGAGGGGCCATGAGCTGTGGGAGGCTGTGAAGGGCCATGAGGGGCCATGGGGAGCTGTGAGGGGCCATGGGGAACTGTGAGGGAGCCATGAGGGGCTGTGAGGGGGCATGAGGGGCCATAAGGGTCTCTGAGGGGCTGTGGGAGGCCAGGCCCCTCATGGAACCAAGAATCCATTGTGACTGCAGTACCAAGGAAATCATTGTTGACAGTACAGAACCTCATGGAACCAAGGGGCCATTGTGGCCCAGCAAGACCTTGTGGAACCAAAGGCACCATGGTGACACTATGGAACCTCATGGTACCACAGATCCATTGTTACACAGCAGCCACAGCAGGGCCCCAGAACCAAGGAGATCATTGTGACACTGCACAACCTCATGGAATCAAGGCGTCCATGTTACACTACTGAACCTCATGGAGCAAAGGGTCCATCGTGACACTGGGGAACCAAGGAGACTGTTGTTGGCAGTAGGAAAGCTCATGGAACCAAAAGTCCATTGTGACATTGTGGGGTGTCATGGAACCATGGAGACCATTAGGACACTTCAGGACCACTGGTACCAAGGGGCCATTGTGACACTGCAGGGCCTTGTATAACCAAGGGGTCCTTGTAGCATGGCAGGGCCTTATGGACTCAAGGGGATCAAAGTGACACTGTGGGGCTCCTTAAGGGGCTGTGGAGCTCCATAAGGGGCTGAGGGGTTCCATGAGACCACGGGGCCATTCTGACCATGGAACCAAGGATACCATTGTTACACTAGAGAATAAAGGAGGCCACTGTGAACCAGCAGGGGAACCCACTGGGACTATTGTGAATGCACTTCAAGGGCATTGTGGAACAGCAGGGCCTTGTGGAAGTGATGAGACCATTGTGACATCCCAGGGCCTCATGGGAGCAGGGGGCCATTGGGACACTGTGGGTCCCCATGGAAACAAGGGGCCAGTGTAACACATCCAGGCCTGGTGGAACCAAGGGGCCACTGTGATCCTGGGGAACCCAATAGAACCAAGGGGCCATTTGGAGACTCTGTGACCTCATGGAAGCAAGGGGCCATTGTGGCATTGTGCAGTCCCATGGCAAGAAGGAAACCATTTGGACACTGCAAGGCCACTTGGAAAGCAAGGGGCCATTGTGCCTCTGCAGAGCCAAGGAGACCATTGTTATATACTGGGCCTCATGGAAAGCAAGATCTATGGTGATCCTACAGGGCCTTATGGAACCAAGGGGCAATTTTGATGCTGCAGGGCCCCAAGGATCCAAGAACATGGAACAGGTCTGGGTGGCTGGGCCTCCTGGGGGCTGCTTGACTGGTCCAGCTGGCCTTGGCATGTTGAGAGTTGCTTCTTATCAACCCCTGAAACCCTGGAATTCTGTGCATTCCTTCCTGTGGGAAAGAATTGTCCTTCTCCAGGGGTTCAAGGCTGAAATTGGGATTCCTCCTCCAAATTTGATTATATCCAAGGATTATTCCCATATGAAACCTGCCAGGACAGACAGCTCTGGCTGGCCTTGGCCTCTTGGGGGCCAATCCTCATCTGCCTTCAAAACACTGGGGGCCCGTTCTTTTCTTCCCATTGAAAAAAACACTTTCAAGTCCAGACATCCATGGCCAAAACTGAGAATCCACCTCCAAAATTCCTTATATCCAAAGGTGGCTCCCAGACAAAAGCTGCCAGGGCTGTCTAGATTCTCTTGGCTGCCCTGGTGGCCCTGGTGTTGCTGTAGGGCCTGAGTGCTCTCGGGGCCGGGCGCAGTCCTGGGTGTGGCAGTGCCGGGGCTGAAGCAGGGACAGGCCATGGGCACGGCTGCGGCAGTGCTGACACCTCAGGCCAGGCCATGGGGGCTCCAGGCTCCTTGCCCAGGCTCTCTCAAGAACACGGCCAGGCCAATGCTCAGCACAGAAAACCCCCGTGAGCAGCCCCAGGCTGGCCGTGGGCAGGCTGGGGGCAAACAGCACGGCTGGGGCTCTGCAAGGGCCCTGGGGCAGATGGGAAGGAGCAGCAGAGCAGGGGCTGATCCATCCCCAGTGTGCTGGACAGCCCAGGACAGTGTTCCAGAGTGTCCTCATGGAGCTGCCAACAATATCCCCCCTCTGCAGCCCTGGCCTCTCCCCCAGCTCACACAGGTGCCCCATCCTTGCAGGCACAGACACGGCAGCACTGGCTCAGGAGCCCCTGTTTGCATTGCACACAGCAGGCGGGAGCACCCCCATGCTGTTGCTGTGGGGACATGAACCTGAGGGAGCACAAATGCCATCAGCCCCTGGGGCCAGCAAGGGCTGGGGGACACGAGGGAAACCACTCAGCTTTGTCCTGGCCTCTGCAGTCAGCCAGAAAGTTTGTTCCCATCAGCTGGGAGTTCCCTGTCCCACTGCAGACGCTGTTGCTCAGAGCCAGGGCTGCCTGGCAGCCACCTCCAAACAGCCCGGAGCATTTCCTTGGCTTCACCTTTGCTTTCTTTCCTCTTCCTGCTGCAAATTTCTTCCTATTGCCCACCCCTCTTCCCTCCCCTGCAAACAGCTCATCCCTGTTTGCCCTTTTCTCTCTGGCCCCACTCCCCATTGCAGTTCCTGACTTGGCCCCATAAACGTCCCTTTGGGCATCAGGATCATCCTACAAGTGCTGCAGGAATTGTCTGCAGGCTCCTGCAGTGCCTGGTGCTGCTCCCTTGCCAGAGGCACCCCAGGCCAGGGGGGCACATCTGGGCTGCTGTGTCTGGCTCGGGGACTCCGTGTTCTGGGCAGTGAGGAGGAGCTGCAGAGGCTCTGCAGGACTGACAGGATGGGCTTTGGGGCTGGCAGGAGAAGCTGAGGGACCTGGGCTGCTGCAGCTTCTGAAGAGGAGGCCCAGGGCTCATCGTGCAACTGCTCCAAGGGTGGTTCCAGAGAATCCCAGAATCAGCAAGGCTGGAACAGGCCATGGAGAACATGAAAACCACCCTGTGCCCTGACACCGCCTTGTCTCCCCTGAGCCTCCTCTTCTCCAGGATAAACAACCTCAGCTTCCTCAGCAACTCCTCACAGGACTTGTGCTCCTGACCCCCCCCCAGCCTTGTTGCCCTTCTCTGGACAAGCTCCAGCCCCTCCATGTCCTTCCTAAATTGGGGGCACCAGAACTGCAAACAGCACTTGAGGTGCTGCCCAAGCATTGCTGAGCACAGGGGAAGAATCCCTGCCCTGCTCCCGCTGGCCACACCATTCCTGAGCCAGGCCAGGAGCCATTGGCCTTCTTGGCCACCTGGGCACATCGCTGCCTCATGTCCAGCCTGCTGTCCATCAGTCCCTGCAGGTCCCTTTATGCCTGGCTGCTGTCCGGCCCCTCTGGCACCTTGTGGATGAAGGGAAGGGAAGGGAAGGGAAGGGAAGGGAAGGGAAGGGAAGGGAAGGGAAGAGAAGGGAAGGGAAGGGTCCAGATCCAATCCTTCCTGAAATGTCGGGTTTGCTGGCACTGCCAGTGACTTGACCTTATAATTTCCCTATTCTGGCACAGCTCAAGTGCAGCAATTTGCTGGCACAGAAATCCAAAACCCGGCAAATTCCTGCTACTTGGTCTGGCACCTCCCACATCTTGTGTTTGCTGCCCCAGTACCCAGATTTGGAAATTTCCTGGTGCCCGCACAGCCCAAGTCCAGTGATTTGCTGGCACAGAAATCTAAAATTTGGAAATTTCAAGGTTCTGCCTCCAGCACCATCGAGATCTAGTGTTTGCTGGGACCGCCAGTGCACAGATTTGGAAATTTCCCGATGCCTTCACAGCCCAGGTCTAGCAATTTGGTTTTAGCCACCTTAGGAAGAGAAGTTCCTCGGGCTGTGACTTTCCTTTTTCTTGGAACTGTTTAAACCTGCTCTGGACTGAAAACCCAGACAAACACCGGCAGCTCACACCTGTGGCCCCCCGAGCTCTGGGACGCTGCATTCCAGCACCAGAGGGACTTAGAAGAGACCGTGTGAGCCAACTACAACCCACAAAAAGGACTTTCTGAATTTTCCATCTCTTCAGCACTGTCCGAGGTTTTATTTAATATTATTCATTTTTCATGCTTGTGAATACTTTACTTGTTTAATAAACTGGGGTTTTTTTCACTTTTCTCGAGGGAACTCTTTTCCTGAACTAGTAGGGGTAGGGGCTGCTTGAACTTGCTTTCTAGATGGATTCCTTTTGGAGATTTCCTCCCAAAATTTGCCCTAAGCCAGCACAAACTGTCACAATGAAAATTGCACCAGTGGCATAATTTCCGGGTGGCAAATCTTGTGACAGAAGCTTGACCTTGTTCTCCATGAGAAATTCTTGGGAAGAGCAGACAGGAGAAGATTCCTGGAAAACTGAAACAGCTTTCCAGAAGTGAAATGAAAATGGAAGAAACAATCCAAGATGTTTTCCTCTATTTATTTCTATGCTCCCCTTTTCCATGTTGCATCCCAGTAATTCCAGATGTACCTCACCTCTAAGATCAGTGACTTAGGGATTTTAGGCATTCTAAAATACCATGAGCCACACACAGTTTTCCTTCTCCTGTTTTTACTGGAAAGCAACACTGGAGATGTAAGTGCAGTGCTTGGGTCAGGTAGGAATCCTACACCAAGGGAAGGTGCCCCGACAGTGTTTGACCCTCAGCAAGGACAATGCACAGCAGCAGGCGAGGGGATCGCTGTGCCAGTGTGCAGGAGTCAGGGCTCTGCATCCGGGCTCAAGGCTGCAAAGTTCCCGTGTTTGGGCAGACGGAGGGACTGTCCCCGGGGCGCGCGGGGCTCGAACGTGGGGCTCGTGGGGCGAGCGGGGAACGGACACGGGGACGAACGGCCCCGGTGCTTCAGTTGCAGCAGCGGCAGCGGCGGCAGCAGCAGCAACAGCGTCCGCAGCAAAAAGAGCACAGACCCTAAACACTGCTTCTCATTCTCATTCTCATTCTCATTCTCATTCTCATTCTCATTCTCATTCTCATTCTCATTCTCATTCTCACTCTCATTCTCATTCTTCTCTCTCTCTCCCGCTGTCGGGCACCCTTCTGTCGGGGTTCTTTGCCCGGCGTCCCTCTCCTCTCCCCGCCTCCCTCTCCCCTGCCGGGCTGGGCCATGCCCCCGGCCCGCCCCCGGCCCCGGGCGGGGCTGCCCCGAGCCCGGCCCCGGCTGTCCCGCCGCGGTCTCGCCTCCGCTCGGCTCTGGCCGTACTGGCGGTGGCGCTGCTGGGCGGGCATCAGTGGCTGGTGCGGGGGCGGCATCGCCGCCCTTCGGCTCCGCCTGGCCCGAGCCCGGCCCCGGATCCGAGGCAGGCTCCAGTCCCGACCCCGGCCCCGGCTCCTCCTGGGGCCCGCGGAGGACACACGCGGCGCGGCCGCTCCCGCCGCCTCCGCTGCGGCTTCCCCGGCCCGAGCTCTGCCGCTCGGCAGCGCGGCCTCCGGCCCCAAGCCGCCGGGGCCCGGGGCGGTTGGGGATGCCGGGCCCGGGGCGGGTGAGGGGCGCTCGGGTGTTGTTGCTGGCCCCGGGCCGAGCGCTGACAGCCGCGTCCCGCCCGCAGGTGAGGCGCAGGAGGCCCTGCAGGAGCGGTACCGGCTGGGATCGCTGCTGGGGCGCGGCGACTTCGGCAGCGTCTTCGCGGCCACGAGGCTCTCGGACGGCGCCCCGGTGAGCGGCAAGGCCGGCGGCGGGCGCGGGAGGAGGGGGCGGAGGAGGAGGGAGGAGGAGGAGAAGGTCGGGGCGCGGCGGGACGGGTGGCGAGCTCAGCCCGCTGCTCTCCCTCGCTCGCAGGTGGCCATCAAATGCGTGCCGAGGGATCGCGTCCGGCACTGGGGCGAGCTGGTGAGTGAGCGGGGCCAGCGGCAGAAGCCGGGCCGTGCCAGGCGGCGAGGAGCCGGGGCCCGGCAGGGTGGGAGCCGCCGGGAGCCCTACGGGGAGAGCGGGCGTGGGGTGAGCGGGGCGTGCAGAGCATCCCGGGCTGGCTGAGGGCTCCCAGAGCTCCGGCACGGCCTCGGCCCCACTGACGGCACCGCGCTCCTCCCGCAGCCCGACGGCACCAGCGCCCCGCTGGAGATCGTGCTGCTGGTCAAGGTGTCCCGTGGCTGTGGCGGTGTCATTCAGCTCCTGGAGTGGCTTGAGCTCCCCGACAGCTTCCTGCTGGTGCTGGAGCGTCCGGAGCGGTGCCAGGAACTCTCGGGTTTCCTGGCGGAGCGGGGGTTCCTGCCAGAGGAGGAGGCGCGGGGGCTGTTCCGCCAGGTGCTGGAGGCCGTGCGGCACTGCAGCAGCTGCGGGGTCCTGCACAGGGACATCAAGCCCGAGAACATTCTGCTCGACCTGGCCAGTGGGCAGCTGAAACTGATCGACTTTGGCTGTGGCGCCTTCCTCCAAGACACAGCCTACACCCAGTTTGCAGGTGAGCCCTCGCAGGGGATGCTCCTGGGCATCTCGTGGCCCAGCCTGGGTGCAAGCACTGGGGCTTCCCCCTATTGCAGCTGGGATGGGATTGATGCTGGAGCCGAGTTGTTCTGGGTGGGGTGCGAGGGGGGGCAGCTCCCAGCCCTGCTGACAGCCTTCAGCACCCACTGTGGCCTGGGCTGGGGCTGGAGCTGGGGCAGTCAGCCCGACACAAACCCCCATGGGGGTAGCAGAGAGGGGGTCTGACTGCGTGCCCCGGATGGTTTGGTGTGCAGGTAAAGAAGGGCTTGGACTGCTCCGCTCTCCTTGTTCACCTTGGCTTATTAACATTTTAGGGGGCCATGCAGGTGGGGAGGAGAGTGGGTTTTCTCCACTACTGGGTAGGTTTTTCCTTTGTGTGTCATGGTTGGGCCTTCCTAGGGTCTCTTCTGCCCTCTTCCAGCACCAGTGGCTTCTTTTCTAGCCCCAAGTTTGTGCACAAGTCCCAGGTGCTGGCGAGAGGGCAGCGCTCACCCCATGTGCCTCTGGGGCAGCCCCCACATGCCCAGGGATGCTGGGGCCAGGCTCTGGGAGCAGCAGCATCCCCCTGCTGATCTCTGTCTGTGTTCCACAGGAACCCTGTCCTACAGCCCACCAGAGTGGATCCAGCACCAACGCTACCACGGCGAGGCAGCCACGATCTGGTCCCTGGGCCTCCTGCTGTGCCACCTGGTCATGGGGAAGCACCCGTTCAGGAGGGGCCAGGAGATCATCCGGGGGCGGATCTTGTTCCCACGATGGCTCTCTCAAGGTGGATCCTCACCTCTGGGCACGGGGGCAGTACCATTGCTGGGAGACAGGAGCAGGCTCATGGGCATCCCGCTCTGGCAGCTGCTGAGGAGGTGGCACATGTCCTGCTCTCCTGCTGTCCTCCAAACTGAGCATCCATGGGGAAGTTTAGGCCCAGCTCTGGGCACACCCAGCATGGCCTGGGCATGGGAACGGGAGGGCAACTTCTCCAACTGACTGATGATTTCTGGTTTCTCTCCCCAGAGTGCCAGGATATCATTAAGAGGTGTTTGTCCATGCAACCCTCGGACAGGCCATTTTTAGAAGAGCTTTTCTGTCATCCTTGGGTGAAGGGTGTTCCTCTGCCCTAGAAGATGGGAGAGATCCACGTGCACATTTGGATCCAGGGGTCTGGCAGGTACCAGCTCCATGCATCTCTTGGCAATCAGTGGCAAAGCAAACCAGGCTGGTTTTGTCCTGCCTGTAGCTTTGAGCAGGGGTCAGCAGAAGGGAATATGCAGCTCTTGGGCTGGAGCTGAGCTGCAGACCTGGTGTGGCAAGCACTGGTGGCCACCATCCCCCCTGGTTTTGTTTGTCCTGTTCATGGATGGCTGGGGCCCTGGGCAGAGCCCTGACAGCCTGGTCTGGCCCCAGGGCAGGAGAAGGAGCCCCTGGAGAAGCTGTTCCAGGTGGGGCTGCTGCTGGAGACACCGAGGACAACCTCAAGGATGACAATCTCTTCCTTGGCCTGGCCAGCTGAAGATGATGGACTTGGATTCTGGCACCTTCTTCAAAGCCAGGCTCCAGGCCCAATTTGCAGGTGAATCCACAGGCAGGGGGATGCTCCCTGATCTGGGCATGGCATGGCCGGGATCCAAAGGTTCCCCCTGTGCAGGGGCAGATGCAATGAATTCTTCAGTCAGCTGCCCAGCTGCTTTTTGGCTCTGGGCAGCTGCTGAGGGCTGGATGTGCCGTGGCTGGCTGCAGGCTGGGCACATGTGCTGCCCTCCTGCTCTGCTGTCAAAGGCAGCAGGGATGGGCAGCTCTGGGCACAGCCAGCATGGCCTGGGCACCGCAGGCCTTGCACAAGGGCACAGGAGCCCTCAGCTGACGGGCGGTTTCTGCTTTCTTTCCTTGCAGCCGGGCTCTGCGGGTGCTGAGGCTGCTCTGGGCTCTGCCAGGGCTCTGCTGGGCTCAGCCCTGTGCCCAGCTGGGCTGGCTCTGCCCTCACATTGCTCTGACAGCTCTGCATCAGACGAGCCCCTTGCGAGCACAGTGCCTGAGCTTTCTGCTTTGGCAGGTGAGTGAGACTCTGCTGCAGGCCCAGAGATTGCAGCTGGGGACACACATCCAACTGTCAAGGACCCAAACTCTCCACAGTCCCAGCTGAATGCCTGGATCTGCACAGGGTGTTTTGTGTGTCCCGTTCTTCCTTCTTGATTGGCTGGAATTGTGCAATTGCACTTTCTTCCTCCTGTAGAAGTGCCACGAGTGGGCCAAAGCTGGCAAGTGGGCCGTGCTCCTGAGGCAGTGCAGTCTGGAGCTGGTGGAAGGAGAATTGCCCTTCCGCACTTCCAAACCAGAGCAAAAAGCCGTAAGTGGGACTTTGTGTCTTTTAAGAAATCCCTGACAGTTTCAAAAGGAATGTGCAGCTCATTCGCAGGGTGAGAAGGAAGGTCATCTTGTAAAGGATTTGGGCTTTGACAGAGTTTCTATTTCCAGTCCTGCTTGGAGCTGGAATGGCACAAAGCAATTTCTTCTTGCTTCGAGCACAATTTAAAATACCAATGTTGGAAACAAAGCCCAAAATCTTTTAAGAGGCTTTTGAGGTCACAAAGATGGATCCATGCCATCAACACATTTACAATGGAAATATCTGAGTTCTCTTTTTAAAAAGATCATTTGCCTCTTAATGCAAAGAATGTAACTTTGCATTTATGTTTGTTTTTTTTCAATAACTGTATGTAATGTTTTTTCACTAATACTTGGATTTTATTCTTATCTTTTACAAATTTTCAATTATTTTTCCTTTTTCCTTTTTTATCCTTTAAATAGAAAACATGTCCTATCAAAAGAATGTCCTTTGCTCCTGGTTCCCGTGTGGAGCAGCTCCCTTCCTGCTGGCTGAGCTGCTCAGGCAGAGCCCGGCAGCTCCTGGCCCTGCAGGGCTGAGGCTTTTCCCCGTTGCTGGGCACAGACTGATGGAGCAGCACTGCTGAACACGGGCACACGGAGGGACCAGCAGCAGCTGCCTTTGGCCACCTGAGGCTCCAAGGCCCAAACTCTGATCAGCCAGGGCTGGAAGAGACTGGCAGGATCTGATCCCTAACTCTGGGCTGGGGCTGCACAAATGACCCCACAGCAGCAGCAGCAGCAGCAGCAGCAGCAGCAGATGGAGCTGACTTTGAGCACAGCCCCTGCCCCTCTTCCCTCCCGTGTGCAGCGATGTCACAGCAGCCTGAGGCACCTGGGAGCCCCCAGTGCCAGCAGGGACTGGAGATGGCAGCCCTGGGCTCCTGGAGGCTGTGCAGGGAACGGAGCTGGGCACTCCCTGTCCATGGGGAGCTTCCAGATGGAAAAGGCTGCTGTGCCCAGGCAGCTGCAAGGGCACAGAAAGGAGGCTCTGGAGCACTGGATCTGTGCCAGTGCCACAGTCCTGGGCAGCAGCCAGCGAGCCCTGGGGAAACAGAGGGCACAGCACGAGGGACAGAACCAGGCAAGGGCAGAGACTGGAGAGAGCCAGGCCTGGGAGCAGGAGCAGCTGCTCCATTGCACTCTTGGAGAAAGCTCTTGGCTGGTTCAAAGTGCTGAAAGGCGTGAAGGGCAGAGAGGAGGCCACAGCAAACAATGCTCCTGTTTGCACAGCCTCCCCTCTCTGTGTCCCAGAAGGAATTGCATGGACTGTGTTCTTCT
Organism: Melozone crissalis; assembly: GCF_028551555.1. Classification (NCBI taxonomy): domain Eukaryota; kingdom Metazoa; phylum Chordata; class Aves; order Passeriformes; family Passerellidae; genus Melozone; species Melozone crissalis. Next base: position 11,838,462 of record NW_026535819.1, on the reverse strand, counting down.
CTCCAAGGCATCTCGTTCAGCACGACCAACTAAGCACCAGGAGCTGAAGGAGCTGAAGCCTCAGGCCACAGGAGCTGGGCAAGAGGGAACTTTTGGAGCAAAGTAATGCTGCTAAAATAGACCCAGCTGAATGCAGTGGATAGAATCATGGAATCACAGAATCGTTTCTGTTGGAAAAGCCCTCTGAGCTCACCCAGTGCAGCTGCTCACCCAGCAGTGCCAAGCCCAGCACTAAACCACGTCCCTGAAGCGCCAAGGCCTGGACACCAGCCCTGAGTGAGGCCTGGACAGTAGGCCCTGAGCCAAAGGTGGCCTCTGGATGAACCTTCCAACCAAAGGTTATCTTTGTATTTGCTCCCTAATGAAATATGCATGGTCATTAGCCCTGTAATAGATGTAGCCACTCATTAGTGAGACATGTACTGACCTTTGTGTATTTAGAAGCCAGACAAGGCCATGAAATCTGACATCTGGCCTTGTTTGGGGCTGAAGGATCAAAGTCACCTCCCTTGGTTTCTCCTTGAGCCCTGGCCAGGCTTTGGGAGGGACCCAAGAGGAGGATGAAAGCAGATGTTGCCACACTAGCAGTGCTGTCAGTTTGTTCATTCAGCACTGTCAGAGCTGGGCCCTCTCCCAGTGGGGTTGGAGCCTCACCTGGGGCTGGAGGCACCTGCAGGAATTCCCAGTGCCAGGAGTGGCTCTGCAGCCCTTGGCTGTGACAGCTTCCCCAGCTGCTGTGTGGGTCTGGGGGATGGTAAAGGCTGAGGGTAAATGCTGCTGGATCTTTCTTAATCACTGCAGGCTGTCTTTGGTGGGGATGGTTGGGTGCATTGCTGAGCTGCTCCTGTTGTGATTCTTTGCTGCTCTGAACTGCAGGAAATGACACTGATTCCTTCAGCTGGAGTCTGTGTCTCTGGTGCTGACTTTGGCCACTGGTAAAACAAAACTGGCAAAGTCTGGCCAGATCCCAACCAAAGGTCACTTGTTTAGTGTCAATGTGAGGAATCAGTGCCAGCAGAAATTCCCAGCTGGGAAGCCCTTCCCTGGAGTTCCCTGGCTCTGGAGTGTGCTGAGGTTGGAGCCCCGTGTGAGCAGTGAGATCGTTGGGTAAAAGAAGCTGAACCCCTGATGGCTTAAAATTCATCCAGAAATTGCATATGGGAAAGGAAAAGACCTTGTGGGTTTGGGCAGACAAAGATGAATTTGTTGAGAGTACATAGGAAACAGCATCTTCAGAAGGAACAATCATTGTTGGAATGCTCCCACATGGAGCAACAGAAGAAGGTTTTAATCTTCAGCTGATATGCATTTGTACAAGTTAAATATTGATATAATAAATATCTAGATACATATTTATAGTATAATAAGACCTATATCTAAATAAATTCATATATATTAATATATTCACATATATATATGTCTAAATTTATGTTTCTATATCAATATGTACATATATAATAATAATAATGGGAAATAGTGCTGACAATGCTAATTTGGTAGCTTTGGCTGCTCAGGGATCTAATACTAAATACCCTACAGAATAGGATTGGCCAAGACCCTAATGTCAGTGGTCAACTTTGTGAGATTGTATACAAGAAAAAAGGAAGGAAGGGAGGAAATTGGCTATTTTTACAGGGTGTGCTGATACTATGATGCAGAGTGCTTTGTCTGTTCCTGTGAAAAATACTGTGATTAAGCATGCAGGGTTTTTCATGTACCAGACTATGCACAAGCTGCAGGATTCCTTGAATGGGTGAAGGGGTTGTTAAAAGAGCAGTTGGAAAGATGAGGAGATGGGAACCTTTGCCCTTGGAGAACCCATCTCCCAGATGTGCTCCATGCCCTTCACAATGGCCCACTGGGGAAATGGAAACCCCCTGGCTGTGCACGGCTGCCCCCAATTTGCAAATCCAACCATGGGCAGTGAGACTTGGGCTGCCTGGGAAATTGTTCTGGCTGTGATGGCCCCTGGCAGGGCCAGCCCAGAGGCTGCAGGGCTGGGCCTTCATGCATTGGAATTCATTAGGATAAATTCAAAGCAAATGAGAGCTGTCAATACTGAAACAGGAATTCAGATTCCTCCAGGACACTTTGCTTTAGTAACTGCTCCCTTGGAGCTTGGCCTTGCAAAGTGTTCCTGTCATGGCAGGAGGAATTGATGCAGAATATCCAGGAGAAATTACAGTAATTCTGTTAAACAATAATGAACAAGATTGGATTATTCAACCCCATGACAGGGTAGCACAATTATTGATCTTGCAATTTTAAGAACGATTGTGAAAAAAGGAGATCCAGCTCCAGTCACCACCATTTGTGGAGATAAAGGGTTTGGATCCAGCAGCCCTAATAATGGAGCCAGAGTGTGGGTCTGGAGGCCAAGTAGCCTTCCTGAAGCAACTGAATGAGCAGCTCCTAGGAAAGACAACTCTGAGTCCTGAAACCTGGGCAGGAACAATGGGAATGTGACCCTGCAGCCAAGGATTCTGTGTGAGAACAAGGAGATTTGACAGGATATTGTCTTACACATCCTGTCAGACCAGATCTCCCTGTTTGCCCCAAGGGCCCCTGTGGAAAATGCTCTGATCCACGGGGCTCCATGCGAAGGCTGCTGTGACACTGAGGGACTTGCACAGGAATTCCATCCAGGAGCCTGGGTGCCCCTCAGGCACTGGGACCGGCCCCTTCCAGCCAGAGGGGAAAGGGTCCCCCAAGCCTTGTTAGCCACAGACAGCATGGGAAAGCTGAACAGCAAAGGGCCTGGGGGCATTATTCTGGAATTAAAAAGGTGCCAGCTCCATGGGCAACAGAATTCTTGTTCCTAACTCCTATGAGATTGAGAAAAAAGAATGAGGAACGGTGTCACTAAGGTACTACTGATGTCTGTAAGGTGTACCTTGATAGTCAGCCAGAATCTTTGTCTGCCACAAACACCTCTGGTGTTTCACCAGGGGATTGGTCATCAAAATATAATGGTGGGTTATGATGGATTGCTGAGCTTCTTTTGTAATTCTTTGCTAATGATGATGTGCTTTGCTGAGCTTATCCTTTTGTAAATCTTTACAGCTGTGCATGATATAAATGACACAATTCCTTAAGCTGGTGTCTGTTTCTTTGGTAGTGACCCTGCCCACTGGTGAAACAGGGCCCCCTCTTGCCTAGGTGTTCCCTGGGAAGGCAAAAGCCCTCTCTCCAAAATTCCCCCCTTCCTCCCTGTTCCCCCCTTTACACCCTGAGCATGATGTGCTCTGGTCTGGGCTATGCCCGGGTCAGTTGGGCTCCCCTGTCCTGGCTCTGGGGCTCCCTGTTCTGGGCAGTGAGGAGGAGCTGCAGAGGCTCTGCAGGACTGACAGGATGGGCTTTGGGGCTGGCAGGAGAAGCTGAGGGACCTGGGCTGCTGGAGCTTCTGAAGAGGAGGCCCAGGGCTCCTCCTGCAACTGCTCCAAGGGTGGCTTCAGAGAATCCCAGAAGCAGCAAGGGTGGAACAGGCCATGGAGATCATCAAGTCCAGCTTGTGCCCTGACACTGCCTTGTCTCCCCTGAGCCTCCACTTCTCCAGGATAAACAACCCCAGCTACCTCAGCTGCTCCTCACAGGACTTGTGCTCCCTTCCCAGCCTTGCTACCCTTCTCTGGACATGCTCCAGCCCCTCCATGTTCTTCCTAAATATGGGGGCACCAGAACTGCAAACAGCACTTGAGGTTCTGCCCAAACAGTGCTGAGCACAGGGGAAGAATCCCTGCCCTGCTCCTGCTGGCCACACCATTCCTGATCCAGGCCAGGAGCCATTGGCCTTCTTGGCCACTTGGGCACACTGCTGCCTCATGTCCAGCCTGCTGTCCATCAGTCCCTGCAAGTCCCTTTCTGCCTGACTGCTCTCCAGCCACTCTGTCCCCAGCTTGTAGTGCTGCAGGGGTTGTTGTGGCCAAAGTGTAGGACCCGGTACTTGGACTTGTGAGACGTCACCTTCTTGGGTCTGGGCCCTGAATCCAGCCTTTCCTGGGTCCTGTGCGGAGCCCTCCTACCCTGCAGCAGATCAACATTCCCAGACAACTTGGTGTCACCAGAGTTCCATGAGGCCCCCGAGTGTCCCAATGCTCTCCATGATTCCATGAGGCCACCCAGTGTCACACTGTCCCTTTGGTTTCAAGGGACCGCTTGATGTCACAAAGTCACTTGGATCCTTGTGCCCTGCAGTGTCACAATGGATCCTTGGCCCCCAAGGCCTTCTGTGTCACAGTGTATCCTTGGTTCCATGAGGTCTGGCAGTGCAGCAATGCTCTCCTTGGTTCCACAGTGTCACAATGGTCTCTTGGTCCCAAGGGCCACCACAGTGTCAAACATGTTTCCTTCATTCCAGGAGTCCCTGAGGTGTGGTGGTTTTCACAGGGGTCACAGAACAAAGGAAGATACAAGAAACTTGAATCCATGTTTCAGAAAGCTGATTTATAAATTTATGATATATATTATATTAAAATAAAATGATATACTAAAACTATCTTAAAAGAATAGAAGAAGGGATTTCATCAGAAGGCTAGCAAGCAATAGAAAAGAATGGAATGATAATAAAATCTTGTGACTGACCAGAGAGTCCGAGAAAGCCAAATTGTGACTGGACATTAAAAACCACCACATGAGACCAATCAAGGTCCCCCTTTGCATTCCAAAGCAGCAGATAATTATTGCTTACATTTCGTTTCTGAGGCGTCTCTGCTTCTCAGGAGAAAAATACCTAGCAAAAGGATTTTTCATAAAATATGTCCACATAAAATATGTGACACTGAGGAGCAGCACTGTCCCCTTGGTTCCATGGGGCCCTGCAGTGTCACAATGGCCCCATCATGACACCAGGTCCTGTTCTGTCACAATGCCCTGCATGGTTCCACAAGGCCCTGCAGGGTCACAGTGGCCTCTTGGTTCCCTGAGGCCTCAGAGGGCCACCATGAATTCCTTGGTGCTGCAGTGTCACAATGGAGCCCTGGTGACATAAAATCCTGCAGTGTCACCAGGGACCTTTGGTTCCATGGGGCACCACAGGGTCACAATTGTTCCCTCAGTTCCCAGAGTCCTTGCAATGGAGCAATGGCCCCTTGATTCCACTGTCCCCAGGCTCTCCCAAGGGTCTCCTTGGTTCCACAGCGGCGCAATGGCCCCTTGGTTCCACAAGGCCTCGCAGTGTCACAGTGACCTCTGTGGTTCCACCAGGACCCAGACTGTCACAATGGACCCCTTGCTTCCATTCAGCCCCACAGTGTCACAATGGCCCCTTGGCTCTGTGGTACCATGTCGTACACAGTGTCACCATGGTCCTCTTAGTGCCACCAGGCCCCGCAGTGTCACAATGGCCCCTTGCTTCCCCAGGCACCTGCAGGGTCACAATCATGAGAGAATCAGCCAGGCTGGAAAAGACCTTGGAGAGCATCAGGTCCAACCTGGGACCCAACACCACCTTGTCACCCAGACCATGCACTGAGTGCCATATCCAGTCTTTCCATAAACACTTCCAGGGACAGTGACTCACCCACTGCCCTGGGCAGCCAGTTCCTGTGACCTAACAGTGTTCTGCCCAACCAGTACTGAGCACAGGGGAAGAATCACTGCCCTGCTCCTGCTGGGCACACAATTCCTGATCCATAGGAGTGCCAGGGGTTGGATAAGGGAAATGGTGGGGAGAAATTGTGATTGATTGATTGATTGATTGTCAGCCATAAAGGGTCTTGATTTTCGTATGTATTCATGCTGCATTAGGAGGTGCTGGGGGTCAATATCAACTGGACACTGCATTGCTGATATCAATCTATAAACAGGAAAAAACTAGGACAAAACAGTTCTCTCTGCATTTTTTTCAGTACAGTATATTCACTTTGAATACATTTCTGAAATGTGTGTAATTAATCACAGAAGAACTGAAAACTTATATTATTCCCAAGGGCTTGTCTTGTTTGGGTGATTTGAAGAAATGTTTAACAGCCTTTTCCAGTGAATTCCTGAACTGAAGAGCTCAAGAAAGAAGAGGCCTCTGGAGTAGTAAAATTCATCAGCAACCTCCAAGTGCCAGCAGATCCATCCCCATCAGAGCAACAATGAACAGAAATGGGCACAGCTTTGTGGCTGCCCCAGCTCTGGGATGGGCCCTGGGCCTGGAGCAGGAGCAGCTCTTGAGAGCTCCAAGGCTGGGGCTCTTGTGCTGCCCTGGGCAGATGGGATGGCAGCAGGGGCTGCAGAGCCCTCAGCACCTCAGCCCGAGGGGAGCAAGGCAGCCAGGGAGCCTCCTTTGGCCTTGACCAAGCACCTTCCCCCATGGCTGGGGCCGAGTCCTGTGGCAGCTGCAGCTGCTGCTGTGCCCTTGCCAGGTGCTGAGGCCGTGGGGCAGTGCCCAGAGCAGCCTGGCCTGAGCAGAGCTGTGGGGCCAGAGCTGGCTGGGCTGGGCTGGGGAGAGGCCCTTGGTGCTGCCCAGAGCTCAGGGCAGCTGGCAGAGCTTGCAGAGAGCTGGGCTGGGCTCAGAGAGCCTGGCCCAGAAACCATCAGTGTCCATCTCAGCCTGGCTGAGCGTGCAGGGGCAGTACTCAGGCCAGGCCTTGTGGGGCAGGGCCAGCGCCTGTGCAAGGCATTGCAAACAGGCAAGTGGCCCAGAGAGAAGGCTGCTCTGTGCCATTGGTGGCATGGACAGAGCAGGGAGGGGGCCCAGGACATTTGTCAGTGCCAGCCTCTGTGCCCGTGTGTTGGCAGCCCTGGCTGCTGAGCCCAGCTTTGGCCTGGGCTGAGTTTGGCTGTGGCCCAGCTCCATCCTCCTGCGGGGCTCAGGGCCTGTTTCCAGCCATGGCCAGCCCTGGCTGCCTCTCTGCTGGCCCGAGGCCGGCAGAGCCTAGGGCAGGGCTGTCTGTGCAACCCCACAGGTGCCACAGGCTCTGCAGGAGCTGGCAGAGGCTGCCCAGCAGGGAGGCCATGGGGCACAGAGCCCCAAGGCTGCCATGGGCACCACGACACAGGGGCCGTTCCCAGCCCCAGTGCTCCTGGCCTGGGCTGGGCCTGCACAGGGGCTGGGCCACATTGGCTGGGCCAGCACAGGGCCACAAAGGGGCCACGCAGCCGCTGCCGGGGCTGACAGCAGGGCCAGGCACACACAAGCAATTGCTGAGCATGGCCTGCGCTGGCCAGGCCTGACTGTGCCAAAGGCAGAGCTCAGCTGCCCTTGGGGGCTGCAGGAACAGTCCAGAGCCCAAAGAGCCTCCATGGCTGTGCTGGAGACCAAGGCTGCAGGAGGGAAATGCAGGGCTGCTGAGGGATGGGGAGGGCATTGAATTCCAGCACACACCTCAGCTCTCTGATGATCCCAGCACCATGCTGGGCCCTGTTTCAGACTGCAGCAGAGCAGATGTTGATGGGCCAGGAGCCCTGCAGGGCTGTCAGGGACCTGCAGCTTGCAAGGTGCTCTGCTCTCCCTCAGGTGCTTTCGGAGAGATCCAATCCCAGCTGGGCACCTGAGGGCACAAGTGGCACTGCCTGTTCATGGGCACACAACTGATGTCTGCCTGGAAAAGGCCACTGGTTTTAATACATTTTAGTTTCATAATATACCAGCAAATCTATATTATCTGTATCATTTGAGTACTTTTCAGAAATGGCAATGTTTTCCCACCAGGAACGGGGATTTCCTCAAAGTGTACTGATGGGAGGAGAAGAAATACTGGTCTTCCCATCTACTTGTGCCACCAATATTCAGTCTATTATTTTCTCTCCCTTTTCCATCAGATGTTTCCAGCTCTCCTGTTTGAATGGCCATATCTAAGTACATTTCTTCACTTGACTAGCTGGATCTATGTCCTTTCCATTGCTCCCAGATTTCCTCCTCCAGATGCTCTCTGATCATTTCAGTTCCTCTCAAGTTACTGCTTTCATGCTTTGAGCTCCAGGAAGTTGCCCAATCTTTCTGATGTTAAAATAAATACCACATTAGTCAACATCTTAATTGTGTTTCTATTAATCACAGAATTGCGTTTTCTTATAACTTTGTCTAGAACTGTTCCGGTTTGGAAATCCCTTGCAGATGGGGGACATGACAGATTCTGCAGGGACATCACAGAGATCTGAGGGAAGAGCTGTGATGTCTATTCAAGTGTTCAAATGTTCTTCTTGCGTTTGTGGGCAAGAAACCTTTCTGTGCCTCTGAGTGTCACCAGTCCCCGAGCACAAAGGACACAAACCTGATGAGTTGTGGTTCCCACTGCAGGGGCTGCACATGGACCTTGGCTCTGCACAGGAGAGCTCTTCGTCCCCTTTCTCTCTTTTCCTCCCTCTGGCCATGGAGGGAGCTCCTGACTTCAGCGTGTGACTCGTGTTCAAAGAGCAAATCTGGGCAGAACTGGGGCAGGGAGGGTTTAGGGGGACCTTGGGATCTGTGCTGGGCACAGAAGGTGTTTTCCATTGATCTGAGGCTGTCTTCTGTGGAAAGTGATTTAATATCTAGCAGAGGAATGACTTTTGCATTTGATGGAGCTGTTCCTTCCCTTGGCTTTGCTGGCTGACAAGAAATGAACATCCCTCTGTGTCTTGGGCAGCTCCTTCTCCAAGGAAAGGCAGGTGGGAGTTGGAGCCAAGGAGCTGAAAGCTGCAGGTGCAGCCTGGGCTGGAGGGAGCTCAGATTTGCACAAGGCTGCTCTGAGTGCCAGGGCTTGGACGGGGGAAATGGTGGGGTGGGGGTAGTGACAGAGTCTGATTGATTGTCAGCCATGAAGGGTCTTGATTTTCATATCCATTCAAACTGCATGAGTAGGTACTTGGATTCAATGTCAGTTGGGGACTGCACGTATTGATTTATGAACAGGAAAAAATCCAAAACAGGACCTAAACAATGTTTTCTGGCTGTCTTTTTAAATATAATGCATTCACTTTGAACACACTACTGAAATCTGTCAAATTAATCTCAAAAGTTTTGAACACTTAAATCAAAATATTCCCAGAGGCTTGGCTAGTTAAGGTGTTCTTAATGTTAATGAGCCCTGGGACACTGAATTCCTGCACTGAAGAGCTGAAGGCTGAACAAGCCTCTGGAGCAGGAAAATTCAGCAGCAGCCTCCAAGTTGCTGAGGATGTCAGCAGCCCCCACTGAGGCCATCCCTGCCCAGAGACCGTGGGGGAATGGGCAGACAAGGAGAGCGTCCCTGGGGCTGGGGCAGCACGACTCAGAGGCACCAGGGGCTCCAGCTGGGAAATGGAGTGTGGAATGTGGCTGGGAAAGCCCTGCCTGGGCTGTGCCAAGCAGGACAGACAAGCCCTGACCCCCATTCCCCAAATAACTCTCTCAATGAGACATTTAAAAGGAATTACAATTTATTGTGTACTCTGACTTGGAGCACTGGAGAAATACTGACAAGAAATACTCAGGAGCTCAAAAGAACACAACAGTCTTTACTGGTAATTTTAGAAAATTAGGCAACCTTGGCAAATGGTTTAATATTATATTCAATTAAAAAAAAAACCACTTATCAAAGATTTAAATTGGACCATTCAACTTCACAAACTCTAAGCCTGCTCAGTTTTAACATACTTAAAATTTGCAAGAGAACACAAATAGAAGAAATAGAGAAAAAAAAAAAAAAAGAAGATTTAAAGAAGCTTACACACAGCTACCAACTCCTGGATTCCAGCACTGTTCAGATGGAAATTCCATGAGGAGGTAGGGTCAAGATGTGTGCTTGCCTTGTGGTCAGCCTTCAATACCCTTGGGTCTTCCTGGGCCCTTCCCGCAGGTTGGCCTTGGGCTCATTTGATGGGAGCTGGGCTGGGGCTGCAGAGGTGGCTGTGGAGCATTGCCTGTGCTGTGCCAGGGACTGGCAGTCACTGCTGGGCTGGGATGGAGGCTCTGGGGGCATTGGGGTTCCAGGGCAGGGCAGGGCTGGTTTTGCTGGGCAGGGCAAGGCAGGACCTGCCCCTTCCTCCCTCACACATGAAATGTCTTGAGCCAAGAAACTCCTCTAGTCTGTCACAATAGGGAATACTGCAGGTGAAATCCAAATTCTGCCGATGGGCACCTAGATAAGAAGAACAGTTCTTTTCCTTAGGAAGGAAAACCCCAGTTCTCAGTTTATTTCTGGTTTGATTGTCTGGATTCTGTTTGGTTTTGTTGTTGCGTTATTTCCTTGTTGTACCTGAAGTGTCCAGACAGGAGCAGATTGACTCTTGCCAAGGAACTTTGTGCTGCTGTCCCTTAATATTAAATCTGGTTTTTGCTGCTCCCATGCTGGGGATTTTTTCAGCTCTCTCAAGTCCTCATTAATAACCGGGTGAAGGAGCCCTGGCCCAGGCTCTGGCCCTGGGGGACATGGGGACGCTGCCGGGGGGTCCCTGTCCCCCTGTGCCACCCCCAGGGCCCTGGCCCCCCATCCCCATGTCAGGCTCTGGGGTCGATCTCGTGGAACATCCTCTGGGGGAGGCTGCGGGGCCGGGGGCGGGGGGACCTGGGGGGACAGGGGACCCCGCTGTGCACGAGCAGGGTTGGACTGCTCTGGGAGGAGCTGTGAGGGGGGCTGGGGCAGAGTGACCTCCCCAGTGACCTCACACAGCCCCTGTGATGTCACACAACCAACAGTATGATTCCACACAGTCCCCCAGTGACCTCACACAGTCCCCCAGTGACCTCACACAGCCCCTGTGATGTCACACAGTCCCCTATGATGCCACACAGCCCTTTTGCAGTGTCACACAGTCATCTGTGATGTCACAGCCCACTCTGGGACATCATGCAGCACCCTTGTTATATCACAGAGCCAGCTCTGGGATGTCACTCTGGAATGTCATGCACCTGCACTGTGACACCACAGAAGACTCTGTGATGTCAGAAAGTCACTATGTGATGCCACAGCCTGTCCTATGATGTTACACAGCCACCCAGTGATGTCACAACCCACTCACTGATGTCACAGAGCCACCCTCTATGATGGCAGCATCTGCTCTGTGGCCCCTCATCCTACCCTATGATGTCACAGAAAGCTGTGTGATGTCACAACCCCCTCAGTGATGTCTGAAAAACCTCTCTGTGATGTCATACTGCTACTGTGTAATGGCACAGCACACAGTTTGACCTCGCAGAGAGCTCTATGATGTCATACAGCCATGCCATGATGTCACAGCCTGCTCTGTGATGTCACAGAATCCCCTCTATGATTGTCTAGCTGCTTGATGACCTCACACAACAAACTCTGTGCTGGCCTTGGCCTCCTGGAGGCCACCTCTCATCTGCTTTCAAAACACTGGGGTCCTGTGATTCTCTTTTTCTCATGGAAAAAACCGTCTTTCAACTCCAGGCATCCATGGCCTAAACTGAGAATCAGCCTCTGAAATTCTCTATATCCAAGGATAGCTCGCAGACAAAAGCTGCCAGGATGGTCAAGGTTCCCTTGCCTTCCTAAGGGCCAGCTCTCATCTCCCTTTGAAAAACTGGGGCTCTGTATTTTCCTTCCTATGGAAAAGAACTGTCCCTCTTGTCCACATGCCCATAGACAAAAGTGGGTTTGGCCTTCTAAATTCTGTCACTCCAAGGATTCTCCCCTGACAACAGGTCTGGCTGGCCTTGGCCTCCTTGGGGCTGCCTCTAATAAGCCTTTGGAGCACTGGGGCTCTGCCCTTTCCTTCCTATGGAGAACTGCCATTCCAGTCCAGGAACCCATGAATGAAATGGAATTCCACCCCCAAAACTCCCCATATATATCCAAAGGCTGCTTTCAGACAAAAGCTGCAAGGACAGCAGGGTCTGACTGGCCTGGGCCTCTGGTGATTGCTTCTCATCTTATCACAGACATCTTTTCGTAAAAATCCTTTCTTTAGGATTTTTCTCCCTTCTGAGAAGCTGTGGCCTCAGCAACAAAATGTAAAAAATGGTTATCTGCTGCTGTGGAATGTAACAGGTGGATCCGTGATTGATCTCCGGTGAATGTTTGGATTTACTGACCAGTCACAGCAGAGCTGGGTCTCCTTCTCTGCTGAGACACAGATCTTTGTTATTCATTCCTTTTCTATTCTTAGCTTAGCCTTCTGGGAACTTTTCCTTCTATTCCTATTAGTATAGTCATAATGTAATATATATATATATCATAAAAAAATAAATCAAGCCTTCTGAACATGGAATCAACATTCTCGCCTCTCTCTTCATCCTGCAACCCTTGTGACCACTGTGACATCATCTGCCTTCAAACTCGGGGGTTCTGTGGTTTCCTTCCTATAAAAATAAAAACTGTCCCTCTTGCCCAGCCATTCTTGGCCTCAAGCACTTGATCACTCTATAGGGACAAAGGAGCTCTGTGCACAGTGGGGTGGAGACTGAGGACAGCAGAGGAGAGCCCTGGCAGGGACTGGAGGGTGGATTCAGAGAGGTTGGATCCTTTTCACATAGTAGAGAACAGCCAGAGAAAGAAAGAAAGAAATAATTCCAAGAGCAGCTGGGAAGACCCAGACTGGACAGCAAAAAAGGAATTTCCCTGCCAGGACAGGGCTGTGGTGCAGCACATCGCCCAGAAGGAGCCTGGAGCAGCCCAAGGCTTTGTGTGGGCAGGCAGGGGCAGGCAGGAGGCGGAGCTGTCAGCAAAGGAAGGGCCCAGCCAGGTGGGGCAGCCGGGGGATGATGACAGCCTGGAGGGACAGAGGCGCAGGTTTTCTCAGCATCAGAAACACCTTTCCCCTGCTTGCCCCAAATTGTCATCACTGCCACCAGTTCTCTCCTCTACCTGGACCTGGGGACCCTTTGTCAATCTTGTGCCTCACAGGGATCTACTGAAACTACAAGAAACTTCAGTGTTTCAATCTTACATTGTGTTCTTGAGAAAATTTTTGAGCCCTTGTGGGATCTCAGTCTCTCAGAACTGGGGTGCAGGGTGAACAAGACTGCCCCTGGGGGGCTCGGGAGTCCTGGAATGTTGCCAGAAATGTCTGGTGGCTGGACTTTGATCCCACATGGGAGATGACATCAGTATGAGGACGGGAGGATTTCACTGGGGTGAATGGTGAAGGGACAAGTTAATTGGAGTGTGAGATACAGGGTTTAAGATCCCTGTACAGGGGGGTCTAGAGAGGTAAGATGGAGGAATTGGGGCGTGCCCTTCTCCTTCTTCTTCTTCCTCTAAGCCTCCATCTTCTGTGGTGATGTTGGCACTTTGGGATTGGACCTTACTAGGGGAACACTGGTTAATAAGGGTAGAGGGTATTGGAGAAAAATGATAAATATTGTATACGTAACTCCGGGTATAAAGATAGGTGGCCGCCCCAGGGGCTCAGTGTGTGTGCCCATGGCTGACTGCTGAGCAGAACTCTGTCAGGCCAAGAGAAAATCTTTTAGATAAGCAATTAATAAACACCGAGACCGAGAACAATTCTGAAGCTTCCTCTCGTCCTTTCGAACCCCGGGGGCCCAAGGCCATCTTTGGGCTTTTCCCAGACCATCCAGACAGCACCAAAATCCGACAAGCCCTCTTTGAGGAACTGAGTCTGATGCAAAGAGCACCAAAGCCCCAGACATCACAGCAAGTTGTGACATCATGGCATGGCTGTAGGGCATCATGGAGCAGGCTGTGATGTCAAAGTGTGTGCTGAGACATTACAGAGTGGCAGTATGACATCACATCGAGGGTTTTGTGACATCACTGAAGGGATTATTACATCACAGAGCTGGCTGTGATGTCATTGAGTAGGATGTGACGTCATAGTCCAGACTCTGCCATCATAGAGGGTGGCTCTGTGACACCAGAGACTGGGTTGTGACATCACTGGGTGACTAAGTAATATCACAGAACTGACTGTGACATCATAAAACAGACTATGATGTCATGGTGTGATTGTGTGATATCACAGAGCCTTCTGTGACATCACAGAGTGTCATGGACATATTTTATGAAAAATCCTTTGGCAGGATCTTTCTCCTAAGAAGTTGAGAGCCCCTAGAAACAAAAGGTAAAAAATAATTATCTGCTGCTGTGGAATGCAACTGGCATATCTTTGATTGGTCTCATGTGATTGTTTCTAATTAGTGGCCAATCACAGGACTGTCTCAGACTCTCTGGTCAGTCACAAGATTTTATATTCATTCTATTCCTTTCTACTCCTTGCTAGCCTTCTGATGGAATACTTTCTTCTATTCTTTAAGTATAGTTTTATTATATCATTTTTTTAATGTAACATATATAATAAAATAATAAATCAGCCTTTTGAAATGTGGAGTCAAGATTCTCGTCTCTTCCCTTGTCCTGGGACCCCTGTAAACACCACCAAATCAGAGCAGCTGTATCAGATCACAGGGTGACATCTCAGAGTTGGCTCTGTGACATCACTGGGGCTGTGTGGCAGGTCACAGGGGGACTGTGTGACATCATACTGTTGGTTGTGTGACATCACAGGAGGCAGTGTGACATCACAGGAGGCAGTGTGACATCACAGGGGAGGTCACTCTGCCCCGGCCCCCCTCACAGCTCCCCCCAGAGCAGTCCAACCCTGCTCATGCACAGCGGAGTCCCCTGTCCCCCCGGGTCCCCCCGCCCCTGGCCCCGCAGCCCCCCCCAGAGGATGTTCCACGAGATCGACCCCAGAGCCTGACATGGGGATGGGGGGCCAGGGCCCTGGGGGTGGCACAGGGGGACAGGGACCCCCCGGCAGCGTCCCCGTGTCCCCCAGGGCCAGAGCCTGGGCCAGGGCTCCTTCACCCTGTTACGAACGAGGACTTGAGAGAGCTGAAAAAATCCCCAGCAAGGGAGCAGCAAAAACCAGATTTAATATTAAGGGACAGCAGCACAAAGTTCCTTGGCAAGAATCACTCTGCTCCTGTCTGGACACTTCAGGCACACCAAGGAAACAAAGCAACAACAAAAGCAAACAAAATTCAGTCAATCAAACCTGAAATGAACTGAGAACTGTCCCTGTGTGTGTGTGAGACACAAGGACAGTGAGGGCAAGGATAAAAGGAATACGGCCTAAAAGCTTAACGGAGCTCAAACTTAATAGGACTTAACCTTGACTGATACTTTAAACCCGACAATTTAACAAAAGAACATCACTTAACACTATTTCACCTGACTTATAACCTATGAGTTTTCAATTTAACAGAGGAAAGGCATTTAACAGTATTTAACTTAGCTAATAACCTAAACTTAACAACTTCGCTAAAGAACAACTCTTAGCAGCATTTAACTTCACTTAGACCTTGTGACTTAACCTTACCTACACGCCTGACTGACTCAGCTATCCAAGGCACACAGACCCCTCAGAGAGCAGCATTTCTGCCACATTTCCCCAGCACAGGCACTCCCGTGTGCACAGGGACACAAAGAGTCAGTGCAAGGCACCTATGAGAAATTCCCCTGAGGGCAGGAAATGCTCACTGCGGATGCTTTGGCATCTCCCCAGCAGGCAAAGGGCTGAGCCTGGAGGAGTGGAGGAGTTGGCCCAGGCTCCTTCCTTGTTCAGGATCCCCGAGTGCAGCAAACGGGAGAGTTCTCAGCTGGGAGAGGCCCCCCTCAGAGGGAGTGGATGGCCCAGGAGTGTCACTATAGGACACGAAAGAACACAAGCTCACATAACTGTTCTCAAGGTGAAGACAAAAGGGGAAGTCTATTTTCTGACTCCAACATTTACAGTTTTCCGAAAGTGACAGTGGATTGGAGGGTCACAGTCCCACCTCTCCAATGACACTGGTCAAACAACAGTCCATCAACTCTCTCCTCCTCCATAAAGAAATGCAAAGCAATGAGTTATTTACAGAAAGTGTGTGATAAAGTTCACTACAAGAATGTCAACATCAGAAGGCTTAGAAAATCTTAAAAAACCAGGGCGACATCTCACCCTTTTCCGTTTAAAAAAAGAAAAAAAAAAAAGAGCAATATGAAAAAGAAAACATGCACACTGTTCAGTGTCCACTTGCGGAGGAATCATCAGAGTGATCACTCTCATCATCTGCATCTGAGACATCACTCAATGATTCACCCACTTGATGCCTTTCAGCTAGGTTACGGTTTCCATCTTGCTCTTCGGCTGGATTCTGTCTCTGCGGTCGCAGGTCAGGGCGAATACTCTTCGAAGGTGCCCTGCATACCCCAGTATCTGTGGATACACAAGCATACCCACGCCCCAAAGCGACAAGTCATAGGAACCTTCCAACTGTTTGGTGACTAAATTCCGCACCCGAACCTTCGCTCAAGGCTGCTGTGCCTCGTCCGCAGCCTGCAACAAGAGATGGTGATTCAAAATGACAGGATTATTTGAGTTCTGTGGCACAGTGAGATGATTGATTGTGCACAAAGCTTTTGCCAACTGACTGTGTGGGGTTTCACCCTGCATTCCCCATTTTTGTTTCTGAAGAACTCGCTCCAGAGTACCATGAGCGCGTTCTACAATAGCTTGACCAGTCGGAGAATGAGGGATACCAAACTTGTGCGAGACACCCCACAACTGCTGGAACTGCCGCACCTTTTGTGATGCGTAAGCAGGACCATTGTGGTTTTCACAGTAGAAGGTATGCCCAGAATGGCAAAGGTCTGCCTCCAGTGGGCAAGGACATCACGGGCCTTCTCCACAGTGTGAGCAGAAGCCCACATCACAGAGGAGAACGGATCCACCGTGACATGCACATACTTGAGCCGGCCAAACTCGGCAATCTGGGTGACATTGGTCTGCCAAAGCTCCAAGGCCCTAAGGCCTCTGGGGTTTACCCCTGCCGGCAAAGGCAGAGCAAGTGCATGGCAGTCATCACATGACTGGACAATGTCACGAGCCTCAGTTGGCGTCAGCTGAAACTGCTTCTGCAGGGTATGTGCGTTTTGGTGGAAAAACCCATGCGATGCCTTGGCCTGCACGAGTGTATCAGGCTGAGGTGCTACCCACGCTGGGTTAGCCAACTTGTCAGCCCTCGCATTACCTTCCACTACAAACCCTGGCAAACGGGTGTGACTCCTCACATGCAGAACATAGAATGGATGAACCTGGGCCTGAATGGCACACCACAAGGTCTTCAGTAAATGAAACAAGGCAGGATTACTGATCTCCTTCAAAACCGAATGACCCAACTGCTGTGCGATATCAGCCACATAGGCAGAATCCGTGACCAAGTTGAAAGGTTCCTGGGAAAATTTCTCAAATGCCATGACAGCAGCCCTCAGTTCAACCAATTGGGCTGACCCATCCTCATGAGCTTCCAGAACCTGCCACTCAGATCCATCCCTCCAGGTAACAATAGCCTTTCCCGTTTTCCCTGAAACGTCAGTGAAGACGGTGGGTCCTTGCATGGGTTCCTGGCTATTCTTGGGCCACAAAGAGATTTGTGTGAATTTTGCCATATGCAGTAGCCTATGGCTGGGCAGATGATAAATGATCTGCCCTGAAAAATTTCCCAGAGCACTCTGCAGGGACACACTGTTTGCAAAGCTCCAGTCAAAATCCTCCCGTTGCACCAGGAGTATGATCTTTGCAGGATCTGCACCCATCAATTGCAAACACCATTGCCGGAATTTGATTATCAAGCAAGCAATCAGCTCAAACAATGCAGCTGCCGTCTTCTGTGGCTGATGGGGCAGGAAAACCCATTCCAAAATCTGCAAGGAATTGAACCATTTGTCACTCCATTGGCCAATGATGCCCGTGGGATACAAATCTGGACTGGTGATGAACACAGTGACATTAACAGAGGGATCAATGCGATAAACTTGGCAAGCCGAAACAGCTTGCTGAACCACCTCTAACGCCTTACATGCCTCAGGAGTCAGTGTGTGAGGCGACTTTAGATCAGAGTCTCCTTTCAACAAATCATACAGAGGAGACAGCTGTGCGTTGGTTAGTCCCAAGTACGGACGTAACTAAGTGATGACACCTACCAATTTCTGAGCATCATTCAGTGCCTTCACAGAACGCACAAATTGCACCTCCTGGTGACGGATCGTTCCAGAATTTTGATACCCAGGTACTTCCAAGGTGGTTTTTGTTGAACCTTTTCTGGAGCCACCTGCAGTCCATGAGCATGCAAAGCATTGAGCAACCGAGGCTGAATCCTCAGCAGCTCATCCTGGGTGGACGCAGCCACCAAAATGTCGTCCATATAATGATACAGACGCGCATCAGGAACCTGCTTGCGACCTCCAGACAAGGCACGGGCCACATACCACTGGCATATGGCAGGGGAATTGCGCATGCCCTGGGGCAATGTCCTCCATTGATATCTCTGTGCGGGCTCAGCCTCGTTAATCACTGGCACCGAGAAGGCAAACTTCGGTCTGTCATCAGGATGCAAAGGAATTGTAAAGAAACAATCCTTCAGATCCACAATGAGGACCGGCCAGTCCACGGGAAGCATGGTAGGCGATGGCATGCCCACCTGCAATGGTCCCATGCTTTCCATCACGGCATTGACCTTCCTGAGGTCTTGCAACAACCTCCATTTCCCAGATTTCTTTTTGATACAGAAGACAGGAGTGTTCCAGGGACTGGTACAAGGCTCCAGATGACCCTGGTCCAACTGCTCCTGCACCAAATTCTGAAGGGCAACTAGATTATCTTCAGGGAGGGACCACTGCTTCTCCCAAACCGGTTTGTCCACCAGCCACCGTATAGGAGGCGTAGGACACTCTGCGCCCTTCACTGCAGTGGCCCCCATCAAAAATCTGTCCCGATACGCACCCCCCAGGCAGACAGAACATCCCTCCCCCAGACGTTGGCAGGAGTAGAAGTAACATGATGCCTAACCCAGGCAATCTGTCCCTCCGGGTTCGTGACCAGCACGCACTGCTGGGCCATGTAGCATTGTGCCGTCTCTCCCAGGCCCACGACAGACATCCCCACCGGATCCAGAGGCCACTGGGGGCCAGGCGGCAAGGGAGAGAACTGTGATGTCAGCACCGCTGTCGAGAAGCCCGTGGAGGTGGATTTCCAACAGTGTCGCACCAGGAACGGACAGGGTACACAGCATCCTTGGTCAGGACAGCAGTCCAGTGAACCTGAGGCGGCCCAGTGGATCCAAAACCACCAGCTCCACGTGACCGGTCAGTTGTCCTGCGAACAGAGGACTTAAAAGGCCCAAGTTGAGCAAGTCGCGTCCCTTTCGGGATTGTGGCCGGGGGGCTGGGTGTGGAGACCATGGCACAAATCTGCCCTGTGAAATCTGCATCAATGAGCCCCAGGTGCACAATGATGCCCTGAAGGGTGGCACTAGACCTCCCCATCAGGAGAGCACTCATGCCCCTGCCCAAGGGACCAAAGGCATCCAGGGGAACCTTGCGTATCTCAGACGAGTCTAAGACAACTGTTGCTGCGGTGCAGACATCCACGACTGCTGATCCATGGGTGCTGGCTGCAAGCCGACAAAGGAGACCTCCATCAGCTCCAGGGTCTGGAGGGAAGCTTGTGTCTGAGCGCGCTCCTCCTGCTGCGCATTCCGCTTCACGTTTCCCGAACCCGGTGAAGCCTGGCCATTAACATGAACAGTCACCTTGCAGATATTGGACATGTGATTTGTCCTACCACACCAATCGCACAAGAACATGGGGAATTTGACCTTCTGCACCTTCTTCCCCCGCTTCCTGCTAGCCTTCGCATTCCCCTGCTGTGGCCGCCCGCCCTGCGGTGCTGCCCAGACTGGCTGCACAGCGGCAGCCACAGCGGCCAACTTCCGACGTGAGGGAATGATGTTCGCACAGGCCTCCGCCATCTCCTGGATACTAGGATCACCAGGCATAGCTGCTATCACCTTACTACAAGCTTCATTACAATTGCACTTGACAAGGTTTGCAATCGAACGTCCCTAGCCAGAGGATCAGGCACCTGCTTCTCCACGGATGCAATCAACCTCGCCGCAAATACCATAAAAGGCTCATCATCCCCCTGGACAATGGTTGAAAACGGCTGCTTCGGAGCAGCCATTTCCAGGGTCTGCACAATCGCTCCCATGCCCAGCGTTTTGCATTGCTGAAGCACAAGGGGATCGTATCCAACCTGCCCCTGAGCACTCTCATAACGCTCTGTCCCCATCAGCATGTCAACAACAACTCCACGCCTGGGGTCCTCCGGCGCCAACGCAGCATTCCACCTCACCGCTTGGGCCGCCAGACGAGCCCACTTGGTCTCAAAAACACCAAATTGCACAGGGTCAAAAAGAGAATGTGCCACACAACGGACATCGTGAGGTGTCAGTGTGTCCTTAGCAAGCCTCCGAAGAGTGTGCATAACCTCAGCAGACCCCAAACCATGCTGAGCAACCGCTTCACGCTCCAGCTTATATGCAAGGCGTTCATAAGTGTTATGAGTGACGCCCCTGAGGACATGGAAAGCCTGGGGACCCCCTGGCAAAGCCACCAAACCTGCTGTGTCCCGATCCTTGGGCCCCCCAGAGACAAGAGGGAGTGATTGACTGGGAGCCTGGGCAACACCACTCGCCACTGCGCCCCCTGCAGCACCGGCAGAGCCAAAGGAATCCGCCCCCCGACCCTGCAGATGCCGGGAGGAGACAAGTTCATTCATCTCGTCAGTCTTGGTTTTTGCCTCTCGCCAGAAACGTTCAGGGTACCTCGGACGCACGGTCACCTGGCACGCAGGAAGCGTCCAATGACTTGACAAGAAAGCGCCATGGCCCCGGGCACCCACCGTTCTCCCGCCGGCCGTGTCAGCAGTTGCACTAAAGGTAAACACCCCAGTCCTCTGCTGCGCTGCAGCTCCAGCAGGGGCCGCCTCGGCGGCCGCAGCTGCCGGCACGGCCCGCAAATCTGGCACGGCGCCGGACGAGACCGGCGCGGCCACGGACGAGACTGGCGCGGCCGCGGACGAAACCGGTGCGGCCACGGACAAGACCGGCGCGGGGCCCCCATCCCCCGATACGAGGGCTGGGTGGGATGCCGAGGGAGGCGCGGCCCGCGGAGCCGCGTCACTGCGGGGTGGCACAAAGGAGCCGGGCAAGCCCCCTATGAGAGCCCGCCCCAAGCCGCAAGGTCCCGCAGCGGGCACCGCCCCCACCGAGCGGAGAGGGAGGGGCTGCCCGCCCACCGGAGCGGGGCCGGGCGGAGCACCGACCGACGCCCCGCCCCCGGCTGCCTTCACCGACTGCGCATGCCCAGCAGGCTGCGCAGACCCAGAGGCGGGCAACGTCCCGCCCCCGACTGTCTCCACCGACTGCGCATGCCCAGCAGGCTGCACAGACCCGCAGGAAGGCGAAATCCCTCCCCCCGCTGAGGAGCCCGACTCGGGGGCGGGAGAGCCCACCCCCACCGCGCTCAGGGGGAACGTGGTGGACACACCGCAGTTCGGACGAAAGGTCGTCACAGCAGCAGCCTCAAGTCGGGGCGGAGGCTGACCCTTAAAGGCCAGGAAGGCACACAGAGAGGGCAACCCGTCCCCCGCCCCGCCACCCGCACAGGGTGAGGCGGGGCGAGGACGGCCTGCCGAATCCAGAGAGCTCCCCGGACCCGGGACCAGCTGGCTGTGAGCCCAATCCACCCCGGGCGAACAATGGCCACTCCCCAGCACACCGTCCAGGGACGGGGAAGGGAACTCCACATCGCACAGGAGCTCAACCTCCTCCTCGTCAACGTCCCACATAGAAGGGCTTCCCTGGGAACTCCGAGGGGTACATGAACCAGACCCCAGCCAAAGCTCCTCACATTTCTTCCACTGCACCAGCAGCAGTCCCATGTCTACAGTGCAATCATCAAAGAGGGCATCCATGAGGTGGACCCCCAGGAGAGACCACTCCTCCCTGGAGAACACCTTCCCAGGGACCGAAAAGAACCCTCGCTCTTGGGCCCACAGAATCAACCTTTCAAAATCATCCCAGGAAACAGAAACCTGTTCCCACTCCAGGACCCCCTCCAGAGATCCAAAATGAGGGAATCATCCTGGAAAACCACAGAGGTTTCCATTGTCCCAAGAACAGCAGGCAAAGCACCAAAAAGCGGGGGAGAAACCTCACCGCAATCCGCTGTCCGTGTCTCAGCCTAGGCTGCAATACACTCGGCGGTCACCAGACGTCGCTAAAGGACACGAAAGAACACAAGCACACCACCGTTGTCAAGGTGAAGGAACAAAAAAAGGGAAGTTTTATTCTCTGACTCCAAAATTTATAGTTTTACAAAAGTGACAGCGGATTGGAAGGTGACAGTGACACCTCTCCAATGACACTGGTCAAACCAACAGCCCATCAACTCTCTCCTCCTCCATAAAGGAATGCAAAACAATGAGTTATTTACAGAAAGTGTGTGAGAAAGTTCACTACAAGAATGTCAACATCAGAAGGCTTAGAAAATCTTAAAAAACCAGGATGACATAGAGAGACACAAGAAGCTTCCCTCATAAAGCTGTTAGACCTCATTGGCTCCTTCCCCTGTTCCTAGGTCTGTTCCTGTGTTCCTGAGCCACACCTTCCCTATTCCCTGATTGCCCCCCTTATCTTTGTACTGCCCGAGATCAGGGTCAGCCCCCAGGCCCCTGTGGAGACAAAGTGAGACCCTCTGTGTGTGGGTGCTGGGACCTGAACATCTCCCTGCACAGCTGAATAAAACCTCTGTGGAGATTATGCAAAGGTCCTTTTTGCTTCTTTACCCTGGACTATGCTAGCAGCAATTCAGACTGCTCCAGAGGAGAAGCTGCAGTACTGGCACCAAGATTTGGGCAACTTGACCATAGGCACAGAGGGCGTGCAGGATGCTGCTCTATGAATTCCTTAACCAGCCATCTCTGGTGCTGGCATATTCCCTCCAGCTTCTGGTACAGCCAGGACCACCTTTGGTCCAGTAGATGACATTGTTATTTTAAAAATTCGGCCCACTCCTTGGGTAGGAGGCCATCCACAGGCTCTGGTCCTGCAGCCCCTGCTCAGCTGGGGACAGTGCTCCCTGTGGGGAAGATGGAGCAGCCATCACAGGGTCTGGGGGGCTGTTTCAGCAAGGGGGCCAGGCTCTCTCCCTGCTGGACTCTAGCAATTGTTTGGGGGAGCTGATGGCACATTGTATGTAGTCCTGTTCACCCTACTCAGAAAACCTGACAGCTTCTATCATTCTTCTGCAGAGTGGGCACGATGGATTTCTCTTTGCCCACTGCAGGATGCAGCCCCGGCAGAACTGGTGGTGACAGGGCAGAGAAAAATTCACATCCTTCTTAGTGACCTGGCAGATGGGGCAGCTCCATTCTGTCCCCATGGCCATGTCTGTCTGTCCCAGCAGGAGGGAAGAGCTGAGAACCATGAGCTGCTCTCATTTGCAATCTTGCTTGGCCAGAGCCCAAGCTCGAGCCAGAGTGGTCCAGGCTCTGTCAGTGCCCAAATAGAAGCAGAAAGGGATGTTGTGTCACAATCCATTCCTTGGTGAAGGAGGTCCATAGCAGCCTCAAGAGGCACCTCAGACACTCAACAGTCAAGGCAGTAACATATGGACAGGACACAGATGGCAGTTCATGGCTGGGAGAGCATTTGTAGCCATATCCAAAGACAAATTTCCCAGGAACTCTCCACAGCTCTGGGGTCTACCCATCAGCTCTGTCAAAAGCTGCAGCAGAACAACCAAAGTCCTAAAAAGCAACTTCCACACATTTTTCCTACCATCCTGCCTGAGTAGCTGAGTTGCTTGCTGCAAAACACTCCTTTTCTCCTCTTCCCCAATGCCCTGTGGACACTTGCAGCCAAAATAAAAAGCTCCTGGCCCTCTGTGTGATGTGATAATACAGTTTTTATATTTCCATGCTGGGATGAAAGAAAGCTGTGCTGTGGGTCAGGAGAGGCCAGGACCCACTTGGCCTTCCTGCAGGCTGAGGGGGTCCCAGCAGACATCCTGCTGCTTTTTTGGGGAATGTGTGAGGAGAATGGAGGGGGTGACAGAGAGGCCGAGATCATAGAGTGGAAACTCAGCTCCAGAGAGCCAGTGCAGACTCTCCCTGCTGAATGCCTGCTGGGGCTGGCAAAGAAGGAAAAGGCCCCAA
Source organism: Melozone crissalis (assembly GCF_028551555.1). Taxonomy (NCBI): domain Eukaryota; kingdom Metazoa; phylum Chordata; class Aves; order Passeriformes; family Passerellidae; genus Melozone; species Melozone crissalis. The sequence continues at coordinate 11,814,546 of NW_026535819.1, read as the reverse complement.
TAACAGCCCGGTGGCACTGTGCCTCAGGGACAGGTACAGGGAGGTGACAACAAACAGCAGCATGGCCCGGTCTCACAGCTCCTAGGAAGCAGTGACAGAGGGGCCTCATGTGCCAGAGATTTCAGAAAGGCTGTCATCCCAAATGGCCACTCTGAAACCCCTCTCTTTGCCTCTTGGGTTTCTGAATGCTTTTGACAGCCACAGCATCCTGGAGCAACACATTCCACAATTTCATTAAGCACTCCTTGAAAAGCACCTCCCATTGTTCAACTGAGCTGCCAGCCTGGTCATTTCAGAGGGTGCTGCCTTGGTGGAGAGAAAAATCAATCTTCTGCCTTTCAGGGAGCTGAAGGAGAAGGGACTCTTCACCATCCAACACCTGGCTGGGTCCCATTCAGAGCTCCTGCTTTGTAGACTTGGTGAGGTTTGCTTGGCAGTTACCAGCGCGGTGAGAACATTGTTCTGAATTGTCCCCCATACTTCATACACAGTGTGTAGAGTAGGTATGTGCTTGTTCATCTCCATGTGTGCTCAGTGTGTGCCTTCATTTCTGGTTTAGACTTGAGATTTCTAATGTCTGTCAGCTGTCTGAAGGATCTGTGGGCACAGGCAGCTGTATTTACTGGCAGGTCGGGTATCTGACACTCATCTTTGAGTGTGGAGCCTTCATAATGCAATGTGCAAATGCAGAAACTGAGACACTAATGACATTATTTGCCAGAGTCCCAGTCTCTGCCCAAGCTGTAATTCAACACTGCAAATTATTCTGTAGACCTGAGCCTGTGTTTTCTGTTTCCTGGCTGAGTGCTTTAGCTGCTGGTGTTGCTTTTTTGAACAGGAGCACCTGACTCTTTTATCTTTATCACTTGTGCCTTTATGACTTGAAAGCAGCTCTTTATTTAATCTTCTAGTAAAAGGTCCTAAAATCAAAGCTGTGGACATTTTAGAAGGGTTAAGTAGAACACTGAATGAAATTTTTATTTTAGGCCTGCAGTGAGCAGGTCTGAGGCCAGAAATTGGTGCTAGAGTAAGTGCCTTTCTGTGCTTGTGCTCTCCTGCTCTTCCTGTACTTGTATGTTCCTCTGGACCCAGTGGGATGTGTTGTCATTTCCTGGGACTTCTGTTGAAGGCAACTGGTTTTCTTTTCAAGGTGATTCCTATGTTTCCCCTCATGGCTTCCCCAGGTGACCAACCTCCGTTCCGAGGTGTCCTGCTCTGCCATTGTCACTCTGGGAGAGCTCTTTGTGACCTTGAAGAAGGACATGGACTCTGAGGTGGATGAGGTTGCTCGGGTCCTTCTCCAGATGGTGTCCAGCTCCCCAGAATTTGTTCAGAAAGCAGCCAGTCAGACCCTGGGGATCCTGGTGGAGAATGTGACTCCTGCACGAGCAGTGACTGCTCTCATGGACATGGGAGTCAAGTAGGTTCTTCTTCTTTTAGTGATATTCTTCACCTTCATGTGTGTGTGAAGGAGAAGGGATGAGACAGAGAATGGGAATGGTGGGAGGGAAGGGTCCTGTATCCTGCATCTTCTGTGGACTCAGTGACTTGATTCTCCAACCAATCTCACTTCTTTCCTCTTGTCACCTATTTCTGCCCTCCTGCAGCCTATTAGTTCTCAGAATCACAGAAGTGTAGAATATGGGGAGTTGGATGGGCCCATCAGGACCATCGAGTCCAGCTCCTGGCCTTGCCCAGAGCAGCCCAAGGGTCACACCAAGTGCCTGAGATTGTTGTCCAAATGCTCCTTCAACCCTGTCAGGCTTGGTGCTGTGACCACTGCCCTGGGGAGCCTGTTCCAGTGCCCAACCACCCTCTGGGTGAAAAACCCTTTTTCCTGATATCCAAACTAAAGCTCCTCTGACTCAGCTTCCTGCTGCTTCCTGGAGTTCTCCCAGCCTGTCAGATTTTCCTAGATGTGGTGATCAGTGGGGAAGGGAAAGTGCCTGCAAAGGCCAAGGATAGAGCCTTGTGCTTTTGTGGGCAGAGGGTCAATTGCAATTGCAGCTGTGAGCAGTGTTTGGTATTTCACAGCTCTAACCACAGAGGCCCTGGGAAAACCATGCCTCCTCATGATGCCATTAACTTGAGAAATGAGGACGGTCCTTGCTGGGGCGTGGAGCACATGGGGGACAATCTGCTGGGTGTGGCACAGCCTGCACAGCAGGTGCAGCTCCTGCCAAAGGAGTCTTGTATGACTGTCCTGGCCTTAGAGCTCTACTTTCTATTCCAACTGATGTTTCATGTTAGCCTTGAGATGATGAATCACTTTACAGGCACCTTCACCGGCTGACTGCCATGGGACAGTTGAAGCAAATGCTGCCATAAATGTTGGTGCTGGGCCTGCTAGTTCCCAAGAGACACTCTCTAGAACAGGACAGCCTGGCTAAACTGCCTGCTACCCTTTCCTCAGCTTTGCAATAGGGTAAAACATTCAGATGGATCTGTTGCCAAGCCACACAGAAGAAACAGGCTGCATTGCTGGATATTCTGCAACTTCACCGGCCACAATGCGTTTTCCCTGCATTTGTTGTTTTCCAAAGTTCTGCAGATTTGGGGGTAAATGGGTGGAAAGAGCCTCAGTCCTGCTGCAGCTGTGTGTACTGGGTGCCCTCTGATGGGTCAGCATCAATTGTCCTTAATTTCTAAATTATTCATATGTCATCTATTTCTTTAATCTTTCTCAGAGTAACTACTGTGAAAGAAACTGAGTATCAGAGCAGGGAGACTGAATTCTCCCTCTTCCGTGCAGGCAGGCCTTGTGTGCAATGCTACCTTTGTGTTTAGCTGAGGACAGAACCTTGTGCAGGTGTCTGAGGGTGCAGGGACAGCCCAGGCTCCTTCCCCCAGCAAGGACAGGGAGCAGGCTCTGGCCAAGGCCGGCGCTGCTGCTGCTCCTTGTCCCTGTGCCCAGGGTTTGCTCTCTCCTCCCCAGCAGCCGCCCCGCCCCGGTGCGCGAGTGTGCGGCCCAACTCCTCCTGTCCCTGATGGAGAGAATTGGAGTCACCCAGCTCGCAGGCACAGCCAGGGCTGAGAGGCTGCCACACGTGGCAGGGAAGCTTGCTCAGGACTGCCACAAGGACACAAGGTAATGATCTGCATTTCACCTCCCAAAACAGGAAAACCGTTTTGTGTCTGGCTGTAAAGGGGAAACCACACAAGAGTGGAAACCAAAGGGAATATGAAGTTACCTCACGGTGTGAATAAGAGTCATAGAATCATGGAATATGCTGAGTTGGAAGGGACCCATCAGGGTCATCGAGTCCATCTGCTGGCCATGTGCAGGACACCCCAAGAGTCACTCCATGTGCTTGAGAGCATTGTCCAAACTCTTCTTGGGCTCTGTCAGCCTTGGCACTGTGACCACTGCCCTGGGCTGCCTGGGCAAATGGCTGTACTGGGAAACCTGAGGCTGGCCAGCAAAAAGGAACATTGCCACCTTTTTCCTGTGGCTTGAAGGATTCTTTGCTGCGATCAAAAGAGCTGAGATCAGCCAGTCCAACAGTTTTGATTGGCCTTAGGCGCACAACACAAAGCCAAAATATTGGCTAATGTTCATCACTGAAGAATCCCAAACATCTATTTCTCATTAACTTCAGACTATCCTAGAGATATTTCAGGGGTCTTTAGCCAACATATGCAGTCTTTCTAAACCCATTCTGCAGATTTCTAGTATACTGTTTTCTGTGGCTCAGTGAACTCCACATTTCTTCTTGAAGAAAACTGTGGTTTCCTACTGGCAAAATCAACCGAAACCACCAAAATCCCTTTCCTTTGATGATGAAATTCCCATGAATAGCTGCCAAGAACACCAGAGCAACTAGCTGCCCCTGTGCATACACATAATATAGAATAATCAAGAGGAGCATGAGGTGTTTTGTCCTGGCTTTCCTGCCAGTTAAAGAAAGGCAAATTATTGTGCAATGGCAGCAAGACACTGCTAACAGGCTCTGACAACAAAGCAGATGTCTTTTGCTTGTTCCTTGGGATCCTTTGATGCCACAGAATCACACCCCCAGTTTCAGGGAGAACTTGTATTTTTCTGTTGCCCCACATTCTCCTCTTGCCTCTTGTGTTCAGCTGACAGCACTGTGCAGTGTCACGTGAGGTAAATCTCCCTCTTTGCTGAGTAGGTAATGCCTTCTCGTGCAAGGATTGCACCTGATGAGTTTAAGGTATCAGCCTCTTCTGTTAACACTCTTCCTGTGTTTGTTCACTTTTCTTTCCCTCCCTTCCTTCCTTCCTTCCTTCCTTCCTTCCTTCCTTCCTTCCTTCCTTCCTTCCTTCCTTCCTTCCTTCCTTCCTTCCTGCCTGCCTTCTTTAGGCATTATGGACAGGAGATGGTGAAGATGTTGCTCAACCATCAACAATTTAAAATGCTTCTGGAACAATCATTTCCCCCCCCCCCCCCCCCGTAACCTGGAAGATATTCTGACAATTAAGAAGAAAGTAAGTGCTTGGCAGGAGAAATGTCTCCTTTGTGCAAGTATTGCCACTGCTAATATGAGATGAAACACACCCAATCTGTCTTTAGCTCATTCCTCTTCTGCTGAATCATTTTGCTCCTGGGAATGAGCTGTTAATCCTCAGCCTGTTCATCTGCAGACCACAAAGGAACTGATGTTATTAGGGAAAAGTGGGGTTTCGAATATTTTCAGTATCGGTCACAAAGAGGAAAGGGAAAGAGGAGAAAATGGGTTTACATTTAAGTGTAAGCCCCCACCATGCTCTCCCTACTCTGCCCCCTGTAAAGCAATTAAGTGAGAATTGTGCTTCTGAAGATAACAGAGTCTTTGCAAAGGACACTGGAAGTAGTAGTGCCAAGAAAATTCCCAAATTTACAAAAGATGTCCAGGTCAATCCTAGTTACTACAATTACTGTCTGTCTTTTGGGAATACTGCCCTGCTGTCAAGCCCTGTGGAGCTGAAAGAAGCTTGGTGAATTCAGCAGCATCCAGTGAAAAATCCTTTGTTTGTTTGAGGGGGAGGGATTTTATATTTTTAATCGACATTTTAGAAGGAAGCCTGCCTTTGTGCCGGCACAGGGAGAGTGAGTGTTGAACAAAATTGACTTCCAACACAATGGGCCAACCCTCAAAGAGTCCAGTTTGTTCTGCTGCTTCCTTCACGAACACTCGTTGCCTGCCAGTTTGCATTATTTCCATTTATGCTCAAGACTAAGGAATTTGGGATTTTAGACTGCTGCTCAGTCTGGTATCACTCATAACCTGCCTTGGGCTAGTGAAAACAAAGAGTTGGCATCACTGAATCTCTGGTCTGTTTCCATCTCTAAGTTAGGAAATGTTTCCCTAAGCCTTGATAGCAGTGATCCTGGTTCTAACTTGTGTTTTCAACAGGGAATTTCCTGTTTTATATTTCAAAGATTGATGGGGTTTCTCTGTGTCTTTGTAGGGGATGGAACACCAGAAGGCTGAAGGCCCATCTGTCAAGGAGCCGGTGAAGGAGAGGAACGATGGCTCAAAGGAGCCCCAGGCCACATTGTCTGCTAGCAAACGGTACTGAGCACTTTTCTCAGATGTGACAAAGCACATGACAAGCTTTACATGCCTCTTCCTCAGGAAAAACCTTCTGGCAGAGATGACCAATGCCACAGATTGTTTCCTTTCCCTACAAATGCTCTAGGATAAAAAATGTCTACTTGTGCATTGTGCTGAACACAACTTCTCTGGAGGGGTTTCCACAAAAAAGGAGAGACAAACAGACACCCATTGGTTGCAGCTCAGACGATCCAGTGCAGTGGCAAGGGCAGTGTTGTGGAGGCTGGGAGAGGGCCAAGTTTCTGCTGCCTGACTTGGGACAAGTAAATTCAAACAGGGCTTTTCTTTCATCTGAGCGGAGTCTTTTTCAGATGGGTGTTTTGATGAGAAATCTCAGTCTGGAAGCAAGATGCCATTCCACAAAGATGCAGTTCTCATCCATGTGCTTTGGCCTGGTTGAATCATGGTTTTCTTACCCTCAAACAGTACCAAGAGTAGTAAGTAGCAAGGCAATTCCTGAACAACTTCAGTCAACAGGTGTCTGAATGTGTATTTTTTGTCTTGATATTCCTGTCCTTCATGTAATTTGCTTGATGGACAGCATGTTTGGTTTATTTCCCCCTGTGCTGCAATCAGCATTTAAGACAGGAATTTGCTCCTTGCTGTCTCTTCATGGCAGCTGCAGAGCTACTTGTACCTGTTCTCCTCTGACAGCAGAGGGGATATATGAGGATATATGCTCAGCAGTGACAGGAAAGTGACCACATGCCTCAGTAGCACCGCTAGCATCTTCCTGTGCTCATGGAAGAGGCAGGTTGATCAGGAGAATTGTTCCCAGTGGGGTTGTTAAGCTGTGCAACTGATCTCTAGGGAAGCAAATGAAATGGGAGCGTAGTTCTGGGATATCTGGCTTCTGTTTTTATCTCTCTTACTGATTTACTGAATCCTTCAAATATGGCCCTGTTCATCTGTTCAGATGCATCTGAGCTACTTTTCCAGATTGTCATGCCTGGTTGTAGAGACATTTCTCCAGAGTGATGAGTTCCCTTATTGTAAGACACACACATCCCATATGAGAAGGCATTTAAACCTGGAAGTAGTGTCTCTCTTTGTCCACAAAGCAATGTGACCTGTGTGCCCTGGCAGCCATCTGAAGATAGATCAGATGCATCTCATCCTTGGTTTTCCTGAGTGAGCAGTGGTGAGAATGTCACTTGCAGATTGTCTCCTGTAGTGATTGTCATGAGGTCCATGTTGTTCTTCAGAGCCTCATGACTTTCCAGCTTGAAATCACATAATTAGGAAAGCTGCTCAAGATGTTTTGCTCACAATTAACTGAAGGTATTGTCTGTGGCTGCAGCTCTCTCCACAGAGAACAGCAGGCACAACTTTCCCAGGCATTGTCCTGGGAAGGCTGTGAGAAGATCAGAGAAAAGAATGAGAAACAATTCTTACCTGCACTTGCTGCACCTGTTGTTGTGAACATGTGGAATGTGTCATGGAGATTTATTTATCAAAGGGTAATTTCTTAATTGGCCACTGGTGATGGTGTTTTGGATTCAATTGACCAATCTGGTCTGTCTGTATCAGACTGTCTGTAAGGGTGATGAGTTTCTGTAAAGTATAGTATAGTATAGTATAGTATAGTATAGTATAGTACAGTATAGTATAATAAAGTGATTGATCAGCCTTCTGGAATCATGGAGTCAATGCTAATTATTTCCACTATAGGGATGCCATGCTATGATATAATTATAACCACCAGGTCCTCATTTGGTTTTATTTTCCAGGGTGAAATCTCCCTCTGATGGACACCTCCTACCCCATGCAAAAGCCCAGGTCACGTCACCTCCAGCTGTGGAAGAAACGGAGCTGCTCCAGAAGCTTTACCATCTCCAGGAAGCCAAGGGGTTTCAGACAAGGATGGAAGGAGTGGAACTCCTCCAAGACCTCTGCAAAACCAGCCCCCAGCTCATCTCCACTAACATTGCCCAAGTATGTAGGGTATCTTCACTGCTCCTTTCCTTTAGCTCCTTTCCTTTAGCTCCTTTCCTGAGCCTGTAGCAGCAAAGTTAATTCAGTGTGTCTTGGCACTCTGTCCTGGCTTTTTGGGACACGCTGGTCCCTCTTACCCAGACAAATGTAATTCAGGTCCAGGCTTCAGGACAAGTTATTTCAGTCCAGCTGTATTTGTCTGGCAGGTGCCTATTGATGCTGTTCATCAGATGATGGCAGAATTTTCTGCTGGTGTAACTGCTGCTGTCTCCTACTCCCAGCTGGGTGAAGTGAAGGGAATCCAGCCCTTGAAAGCATGGCAATTGTTCTCTAGACCAAAAATGGGTTTGCATAGGGAAGAGAAGTATAAGGCTGGGTTGGTTTAAACCCAGTTATTTTATTTAAAGAATACTGCCATATACTCCATCTTGTCTTACACAGGCACAGCTCTGGCTACTCATTTCCATCCTTGTTCCTATTCCTCTTGGTAAAGACAGTGCTCACCCTTCTTGGGGGTCTTTTTTTTTTCTCTTTGGAAAAGGAGGAAAACAGCTAAGGACCCATCTCTGCCTTCTCCTCCCAGTAGCTGCTTTTTCCCTTTTTCCAGGAAAAGGTGCCTGATAATGAGGCGGTCAAGGGACTCAACCTGCTCTAATGAGAACTGTACAGCACATGACATTTCAGAAGTCCACTTGTTACTTAGAGAAATGGTCCGGATCCTGGAAGAGTTGATCAGAGCCCTGCACTTCTCCAGACACTCCCTCTGAGACAAACAAAACAAAACTTAGATCTCCTCCAGCCATAGATTTGGCAAAATCATAACTGCCCTCAGTACTTGAGGCAACTGTATAGAAAACCGGGCATTGTAAACATCTGCTTCCATTCAAAGCAAAGGTACTCTTTAGCATTAATAAATGGAATTAATTTAATGATTTATAGATGGAGAGAAATACCATAGGAACTATTCTGTCCCCAGCCAAACCTCCTAAAAACAGAAGAAAATCTTTCAACCAGCATGAGGTTGTGCCACCATTCCAGTGAGTTGCCCACAGGAAAACAGAGAAATTGTGCAAGCGAGTGCTGACCTGACAGAAAGAATCACTTTCATCTTTGACATTGCTGACTGCTACAGCCACTCTTCAAACAAGGACATTTGAATGCAGCTTTCACGTTGCTTGTTCTCTTCACAGATTTTTGACTATTTTGTCCTGAGAATATCTGACAGCCACAAGGAAGTGAAGCAGAGGGCGCTGGACGTGCTGGCTGAAATCACAGGAGCCCTGAAAGATGCCTTGAACCTGGTGATCATTGGTTTGGTGGAGGGAATAACAAAGAACCTGAACTCAAAGGATCCCAGTGTTCATGGGGCAGCTATGAAAGCACTGGAAGAATCCATTGCTCATTTGGGCAAGGCTGAGCCCTGGCAGGGACTCTCCTCAGCTTGGTCTCTGTCTCTCCTGCACAAGAGAGCGCTGAGTGCCTCGATAGCTGCTCTTGTCTGTGGAACACTGCAGCTGACACCCACCAGAGGCTGTGCAGGTGCAGTCCTTATGCACCATCCCCAACAGGCTGGAATGGGATCAGCATTTCCCAACAGTCCCAGGAGCCCTTGGCTCTGTGCTGCTTGTCTGAAGAGCAAGTCCTGGACTGCAGCTCTGCTACAGTTCAGAGGCAAAGGGGGTTTGGAGTTTGCTTGGGCCCCGTCTGACTTCATAAATGAACAGCTTTGCTGTTGGCATGAAGGGACACTGACCCATCAGAGCTTCTGCAGAGCAGCCACCTGGGAGGCTCTACATTAGAGGCATTAGCTGCCTATTTTCCACTTTTCTTCTTTGTCTTCTATTTTCAAAGGGGAACTTGTGATTCACCAAGTTCATTTCTTTAGAACAAACAGGTATAAACCCAGCTGTCAAGGATGCCTTGTTCCACCTGTTGTTTTGCATGGGGCAAGATGGCCACAGCAATTAACTGCATAGGCAAGGGCTGGTCCAAATTCCTTTGCCACACACATTTATGTCAGCTCTGAAAATTCCGTACTGGTGGAATATGCCTGAACAAAGGAGTGTTGAAGAGGCAGGTCTTCAAGAGGAGTTTCCACTTTCTCCTCCCCAGCTGCTTTGTGATCTCAGAAACTGCCTGACTCAGTGCCTTTCTGTGACCAAAGTATGGGGCTCTTCCTTTTTGCTCTGGGTTGCCAAACCTTTTCACTGCTTCCATGTTACTGAACTCCTGAGGTCCCTGATGTGAAATGTTTTAACACAGCTCCTGCTACAGCAGACAAGTTTGGATTTGCAAATGTGAAAGGAGAGCTTTTCTTTTGGAATTTAAAACCCTGCCAAGCAGGCTAGAAAGAAAGAAGAAGAGGAAAAAAAATCAGCAGAAATGTACTTTATTTTATAAAATGGGGTTGGCACTGCCCTTTCCCTCCCCACTGTCCTTTCTCCTATGACCTGAGAAAAGTGAGCAGAAACGTGTGTTTCCCTTGTAGATAAAGTGTCACTGCTGAAAGAGCTCAGCCACCAATGGAATCACCTGAGTGGCCAAGCCCTGCTGGATGTCACCGAGCGTATCACAGGTACGGCCTCCCCTTCTGAGCCAAGAGCTCTTCCCAGGGAGCATTTACAGGGAATGCCTGTGAGCAGACAGCAGAGCAGCTCCTCCAAATCAGGAGGTGCTGAGCTTGTCCCTGCTGCCCCATAGCCAAGGCAGGTGGGTTTGGCAGGTTTTCCCTGGCTGCTGCAGAGCTGGGCAGCACCTGAGATGGGGGCAGCGCTCGGCCTGGGGCTGGGCTCTCACTGGGGCATCTCAGAACCACCTCCAGCAAAGGGAGGGCTAAAAATGCCCCAGCTGGCTCCTCTCTGGGGAGCTCAGGGACATCTGTGATCTTTGAGGGGAAACGGTGGCCAATGCTGTTTCAGGGCATCAGTTTGTTTTGTCCTCACAGAATTCTTGTTTTTCTCTTGGAAAGTTTTGAGGCTGAACCGTGCAGAGCCGGGGGGTCACAGCTTAGGCCAGAACTCAACAGAGGTATCAGAGGCATGGGTTTAGTGCAAGGCACCTCTGGGGCACAGGGGCAGAAGCAGAGTGCTGAGGCTCCCTGCCTGTGCTGTCAGAGGGGCCTTGGACTGAGCCTTTCAGGGTGTGCAAACAGTGTCTGCCTGTGTCAGCGCTGTCCAAAATGCTACAAATGCAGCTGATAATTGATTCCTCAGAGGAGCTTGCTATGTCATCAAGAGCCAAGGAATGGAAAAAGGATAATCTCAATATATAGCAGAGAAGATGATTGATAGCCTTGCTTTAACTGGGGCTAAATCCACTGCTAATTATGCCAACATCTTTGAATGCAAGGTTTAATACACTTTGTGTCTTCATTAGGAATCTCAAAAGGGCATGTTCAGCAATTGGGAATGTCAAAGGCCCTTTAAAAAGCATTTGAATAAAGTACATCTCCAGCAATAGAGAGTTTAGTTCAGCACTTCTTTTGATCTCTTTTTCAAAAAAAGGAATTAACCATAAATTAGGACTACTTTAGAAAAAGCAGATGTTCTCTCTGAGATTTAGCAGGAACAGACAGCTGTTCCTCACATTCAGTAGTCACTGATGTCTTTAATTACATTTAAACTCAAATTAATTCCCATTTTAAAATGGGTACCATACCCCTTCCTGCTTAGCAGAATTGGTTTTTGGTACTTGCAGGAGCTGTTTCAATGTTGATGACTGCTGATGGATTAACAGCATAGAGAAAATGAAGTCTCTTCCACCACAGAATATTAAATGGCTGCAAGATAACATTTTGTCTGATCAGAAAATAAGAATAGTCTCCAGAGCATTTCAGGTTTTTTTCTCTCAGCCAAATCTGCCAAGCAAGAAGCCTGTTGGTAGTAAATATTTGTCTGTGTTTGATATAGTTCAGTTCAGAAAATGGACAGAGAGATTTCAGAGACAATATGAGAAAGCACTCGTGTTTTGGTTACATTTCAGTCCCCTGTGTAGCATTTTTCTTTCTCTATGCCTCTATTTCAGTGTACATTATAAGAAAAAATGCCATTAACATTGAGAGGGGAAGTGGCATTAAAATGTGAAGATGCCCAAATGCCAAGGCAATGGGGTCTGAGTAATTATCTAAGACACCCTGAGGTTTGAAACAGCTCTTTGTTGGAAGCCCCAAAAGCATTCTGCCAAAGACACCAGCTGGTCACTGATGTTTCTCATCCAGCTGTCAGGCAGCAGCCATCTCTGGTGGGCTGGAGTTTTGAGGCGTGTTCTAATCCTGCCCCTTGCTGTGTGCCACTGAGCACAGGGAAGAGCCAGATTAGACATTTGGCACTTGACATCAAAGTTACAAAAATGGAATCATCACTTTTATTAGAAATCTCTCCGTTTCCTCTCTATGGTGCATTTCCAAATCTTCAGTGTGGGTTTAGACAACTTCTTAATGGAAATCAAAGACAATTGGACATTTCATTCATTGTTCATGCAAAAAGAGATTGTGAAATAATTTAGTAAAGGTAGGAAGTCTGCCACAGGGACAAGGCTCTGGTTGGAGCAATTAGTGCTGAGGGGTTGGTGGTTCTGTTTCCAGGATGCTCAGCTGCTTTGCCCGTTTCTGGACCAAGGGGCTCTGGGTGCTATTTTGCTGCTCTTGGCCAGAGAGGCTGGCAAGAAGCAGAAGCAGAGGTAGATCCTTGTTTGCAGTGAGGCTGGTGGGTAAGGAGCTGTGTCTCTGTCCCGGCAGTGCTTGTGCAGGGGGTTCGTGCCAGGAGCCCTGAAGTCGCCCAGCGCGACGCCCTGCCCGTGCTCTGGTCCTGCCTGGAGAACAAGGCGCTGCCTGTGCGGAGCGCCAACGTCCGCACCGTGGCCACCAAGCTGGCCTCTGCCCTCTGCAAGGTGATGGGCACCCAGCTGAAGAAATGTGCTGCCAGCAAGCCTCCACATGTGCGGGAAAACCTCTCCAGAATGTTGGGCTGGTGAAGGCGAGATGTTCTCCAGAAAGCTGAGGAAGTGCTGAGTTGGACACCTCTGGATTTGCCTTTTCAGCTGTGCCAAAAATGACAAAATCCTAAGGAAGGGTGGCATCTGCCCCTGCTCTCTCCATTGCCCTTCCTAGTCATGGCATGGGGGGTCTGGAGCAGCTCCAGATGGAGGACAAGGTGAAGGCAATCATGGCTCAGACTCACACAGAGGTGAGGGGGGAGCTGGGCCAATCTCTGCTGGGAGGAAGGGTCTTGTGGCAGCCCAGAGAGGCTGTGCACATTGCCAGGGAACAGCTGTGCCCTGCATGTGCCCCTGCACTGAGCTGTGCTGTGCCAGTGCCCCTGGAGCTGTAGGGCTGCTGAGCTGTGGGGCAGGCAGAGGAGCAGGAGGGTGCATGTGCAGCTGAGCCATTCCTGGGGAGCACAGGGCTCTGGGCTCCCTGCTGTCCCAGGGCAGCCCAGAGGCCAGGCTGTGCCTGTGCCAGCTCTGGGCAAGTGGCTCAGGGTTTGACCCGGCCTGCATCAGTGTCTGCCAGCAGGAGCATGTTTCCCTGTGCAGCTGTATAGACATTTCCAGGAAATGTGTCCCAGGAATTATGGAGCTTCGGCTGCTTTAGGTTTGCATGGTGGCCTCTGTTAAACTTTGTGTCTCAGTTTTGCAGATCTGACTGGTTACAGTCTTACCGAGAAGTTTTCTCCGGACACTTCCGATGTTCCCTCACCCACAAAGTCCTCGCCTCCCATCCAGAAGAGCTCTCTGTCCTCCAAGCTCAGGAAGAAGCTGCTGCCTGTATGAAGAGTGTTTGAAGAATAGGATTTATGTGTTAGGCTTGATAGTTACAGATGTACATATGTTCTGATCTTTAAATGTAGTTTTGAATTAATGTCTTTTGATTCTGTCTTTAACTTTTGATGACATATTTTTAATTGTATATATTTTATTTTGATGATGAAAAAAAGTAAAAAATTAATAACATTTAAATAAACCAAGAAGAGAATGTGAGAGCAGGACTTGCTTGCCTAAAGATTATGGGAGTGCAGCTCACTCGATGTGCCAGTGTCTCACCACATCCTTTCCTCATTGGGCCCCTCCTCTTCCTCTTTGGCCATGTTTGCTTTGTGTCATTTGTGCTGCTCTTTGTTACTTGGCATTACAACAGAGTCACCTGTTGACCTGTTTGGGGGACAATGGATCCAAAACATCCTATCTAGTCAAAGGTTTTCTACCTAGGTGTGTTCTGTGCTCACCAAAGGCCTGAGCAAAGAAACCAAGAGAAGTGTGCCCAAATCCCAAAGCTTTGCTCCTTTGCAATCTCCCACAGATCTGGCTCACAGGTGTCTTCAATCACAATTCCATAGGTATGAAGAGGTCATGTATTTCACTGGGAAATGATGCACTGCTTTGGCAAAGTCACCTGTATGTATATTTACCTGAGACGGCAGTGCAGCTGTGTTGTTTGCACCTTGTTTGCCGAAGGAGGAGTGCACTGGGAGGCCATTAACAAGTGACAAGGTCTCCTCAAATCTGCACTGCAGCCTGGGTGCCATTCAGCCCAGAGCTAGGGGATCATTTGTTCCCATGGACCAGTGCTTGCCAGTGGAATGAATTCCTGCACAGCTGGAAGAAGCAATTCTGGATTCAGCTCCAGCTCTTGGTGGGCCACATGATCATTGACAATGCTGCCCTTCCAGAAATTATTCTGCAGTTTCCTTTCATAGTCATTTGAAGCTTTGAAACTTCACATTTCAATTTGCTTTGCCTTAGGGAAAAACACTTCTGGACCCAGTGCAAGCTGTAACCTTTTGACAGCAAAGTCCTCATGGTTGCCGGCTTCTGATGTTACAGAATGTCACCTGGCTGCATGTGCTTGCTTAGCTCTGGGTCTAGTCCCGGCCCAGTAAAGCCCAGGCAGGGTGGCACATTGCAGGGAAAACTGGTCCATGAGCTTATGGGGTTGCCATCAGCAGCAGAGTGAATATGCCCTTTGGGCATTTCTCTGGAAACAAAATTAGGGACCTACTCCATGCCACAGTATTCTCTTAGATCTTTCTGAAATATCCTAGAAAAGGCTGTGAAACTTCACATCTCCTTGCACAGCCACTGTTTGAAGAGGGGCATTTTTGTCCCTTCTCAAAGTCATTGCTTTATTACACCTGAAACATGAACATCCACCAACAGGAATTATGCATGGTCCTGCTGCTGCTGCTGCAGAGGACTGGGCAGTGCAGACCTGGGTATTACCAATATGAGCACCTAATTAGCATTTCACGCTCCTTCAAGCTGTCCAGATCCCAGGGCTTTTTGTTTCAAAGCAGCCACTGCACCATCTCGAGGGAAGAACAGGAAATGGGAAAAAGCGACTGCCAGCCTTGCAGGGGTGTGGGGGAAAACCTGAAGTGCCTGCATAAAAAGATGAATGGGAAGAGTGTAATTGCCAAAGCAAACGCTTTGTTAGGATAGCAGGATCAGTTCTCTACTGCATGCTTCTGCATGCTTGCATGAAGATAATTTGGGATCTCCTTTTTGTGTCTCATGCAGAAAAGGAGCTCTTAATATTACCACACTACTTAAACCAGATTGGGATGTAGCTCTGTAGTGGTTCACAATGAAGCAGACTGCCTGCTGTGTCACTGCCAGCCCTGCTGAGCCTGCGAGGGACTGTAGTGTATCCCATGCCTGTTTTGCCTCCAAGCAAAGCTTGGTTTTCCTTATTAGTGTGGAGTAAATACAAGAGTAATAACATGGACAATTAAACTGGCCACTTTGGAGGATATGCTCATGCTTTCGCATGTCAGTCCTGTACCTCATGCTCCCAAGGCTTGTTACTCATCATGAAATATTTTAACAAAAAAAACATCAGCTCTCATGTGACATCTGAATAAAATTGCACAAGATCATCAAGAATTCTGCTGTCAGGAACAAGACAAGAGCCTTCCGACACTCACGTGCAGCTGTCCTGGATTGCTGCAGCCCTTTGTGAAAAGCTGCTGCAGACAGGGTGTTTGGAGTTGGTTTGGGCCTTTATGAAAGATCTGTGGAGCAGTGTGCAGGGCTCTCCTGGCAGGAAACTGTTTGTCCAAGCCCAGGGACACGGTCCCAGCAGGAGCGGAGCGGCCCCGCTCCCAGCCCGAGAGTCTGTGAGCTGAGCCACGCCGGGGAGAAAAGGCAGCGAGGGGCTCCAGCCCAGCTGCTTCACTGCCCTGCCCGCCCCATGGAGCTCTGCCATGGGAGAAAGCCGACACCGGACGAGCCCCCAAGCTTCCATCAGCTGCTGGAACTGCTCCGTGACAGCTCCTGTTCTTCCGAGAGAGACCCCGGCGCCTTCTTGTAACACATGCCATGGGGGGATTCTGTTTGTTAATAAACTGTTGGGGGTTTTCCACTTTCATCTATTAGTAATAATTTCCTATTGCTGGAAAGGGATTGTTGGAACACTTTAGAGGAGACGACTTATTGCACAATATCCTGTTTGAAGTTGTCTCAAACTGTGGGAGACAGATGGCTTCACACAGGAGCATCCCCAAGGCTGCTGAGGGGAAGGCACAGAGGAAGACAAACCCAGTATTTCTGAGGGAACTCCTTGACTCCAACCCAACCTGAGCTGTCAAACAGCAGACCTTATGTTTCGAGACATGGGCCACAGGGGAAACCTTTCAGTGTGTTTGGTCCAGGCTGGGTTATGCTCAGGGCAAAGGTGTGTCAGTGTGTTGGATAATACTCTTTTCTTGACCTAGAGATGGGGCAACTGAGAGGTGTTTTACAAACTTGTATTCCATTTTCAGTCTTATGAGAAGGGTGAGACAATACAGATGTTATAATTCACGCCATCACAATCAGAAGTCAACTATTTCCTAATTATAATACATTATAATTAGGTTTTTTGGTCTATCGGCCTTTTGCCACGCCACGTTGTGAATGCCTAAAAGCCAATTATTAAAACTGCCCCTCGTGGGTCCCACTACAATGCATCTTTCATAGCTCTGTTTTTCCAAAATCTTATTTGCAAGGCCATCTTTTGAAACTTTTTTCCAGCTCCATTTCTCTCTCAACAATATCTGTCCTATTCCATGGCATTTTTAATTTAGCATTTCTTGTCTCAAGGTTTATATACAGATTCATACTCTGTGGGCCTTCTACTAGGCCCTAAAAGCTTTCTACAAATCCATTTCCCATATCAGTGCACTTGGCTCCTTCTCTCCTCATTGTGCCTGGCAAGCACAGGAGCCCAGAGCTCCTGCAGAATCCATCACAGCACTCAGTGGGAGCAAACTTGTGTCCAGTCCTCATCTGGAGCTGTGGTGCCCAGCATTCCACCACACTGGAATGAGGAACTGTTCCTGCTCTTTCAGAAGGAGCTAAGGAGCTTTGGCCTTCAGATCAATTGTCTGCAGGCTCCTGCAGTGCCTGGTGCTGCTCCCTTGCCAGAGGCACCCCAGGCCAGGGGGGCACATCTGGGCTGCTGTGTCTGGCTCTGGGGCTCCCTGTTCTGGGCAGTGAGGAGGAGCTGCAGAGGCTCTGCAGGACTGACAGGATGGGCTTTGGGGCTGGCAGGAGAAGCTGAGGGACCTGGGCTGCTGGAGCTTCTCAAGAGGAGGCTCAGGGCTCATCGTGCAACTGCTCCAAGGGTGGTTTCAGAGAATTCCAGAATCAGCAAGGTTGGAAAAGACCTTGGAGATCATCAAGTCTGCCCTGTGCCCTGACACCACCTTGTCTCCCCTGAGCCTCCTCTTCTCCAGGATAAACAACCCCAGCTCCCTCAGCTGCTCCTCCAAGCTCTTCTGTTCCAGGTCCCTCAGCAACCTTACTGCCCTTCTCTGGACATGCTCCAGCCCCTCCTTGTCCTTCCTAAATTGGGGGGCCCAGAAATGGACACAGCACTCAAGGTGCTGCCCAAGCAGTGCTGAACACAGGGGAAGAATCCCTGCCCTGCTCCTGCTGGCCACACCATTCCTGATCCAGGCCAGGAGCCATTGGCCTTCTTGGCCACCTGGGCACACTGCTGGCTCATGTCCAGCCTGCTGTCCATCAGTCCCTGCAGGTCCCTTTCTGCCTGGCTGCTCTCCAGCCCCTCTGGCACCTTGCTGAGGGTGGGAGGCAGGGAGGGAATGGGTCCAGATCCAATCCTTCCTGAAATGTGGTGTTTGCTGGCACTGCCAGTTCCCAGATCTTGATATTTCCCTATTCTGGCACAGCCCAAGTGCTGCTGGCACAGAAATCCAAAACCTGTGGCAGCTTCCTGCTCCTGGGTCTGGCACCGCCCCCACATCTTGCGTTTCATGTAACCAGAACCCAGATTTGGAAATTTCCCGGTGCCGGCAGAGCCCAAATCCAGCAGATTTCTGTCGCCGGCAATGACGCCGCCCGGATCTGGTGTTTGCTGGCAGCGCCAGCGCCCAGATCTGAAAACTTCCTGCTGCCGGCACAGCCCAAGTCCAGCGATCTGCTGGCACAGACAGCCAAAGTTTGGAAATTTGCAGGTTCTGGCACCAGCAGCATCCAGCTCTGGTGTTTGCTGGACCACCAGTGCCCAGACTTGGAAACTTCCTGATGCCTTCACAGCCCAGGTCTAGAAATTGTTTTTTAGCTAGCTGGGGCAGAGAAGTTCCTCGGGCTGTGACTTTCCTTTTTCTTGGAACTGTTTAAACCTGCTCTGGACTGAAAACCCAGACAAACACCGGCAGCTCACACCTGTGGTCCCCTGACCTCTGGGACGCTGCATTCCAGAACCAGAGGTACTTAGAAGAGACCGAGTGAGCCAACTACAATCCACAAAAAGGACTTTCTGAATTTGCCATCTCTTCAGCACTGTCAGAGGTTTTATTTAATATTATTCATTTTTCATGCTTGTGAATACTTTACTTGTTAAAAAAACTGGGTTTTTTTCACTATTCTCGAGGGAAGTCTTTTCCTGAACTAGTAGGGGTAGGGGCTGCTTGAACTTGCTTTCTAGATGGACCCCTTTTGGAGATTTCCTCCCAAAATTTGCCCTAAGCGAGCACAAACAGTCACAATGAAAATTTCACCAGTGGCATAATTTCCTGGTGGAAAATCTTGTGACAGAAGCTTGACATTGTTCTCCAGGAGAGATTCTTGGGAAGAGCAGACAAGAGAAGATTCCTGGAAAACTGAAACAGCTTTCCAGAAGTGAAATGAAAATGAAAGAAACAATCCAAGATGTTTTCCTCTATTTATTTCTATGCTCCCCTTTTCCATGTTACACTTCTTCACCATCCCAGTAATTCCAGATGCACTGCATCTCTAAGATCGGTGACTTGGGACACTCTAAAATCCCATGAGCCACACAGAGTTTTCCTTCCCCTGTTTTTACTGGAAAGCAACACTGGATATGTAAGTGCAGTGCTGGGCTCAGGTAGGAATCCTATCCCAAGGGAAGGTGGCCCGGCAGTGTTTGACCCTCAGCAAGGACAATGCACAGCAGCAGGCGAGGGGATCGCTGTGCCAGTGCGCAGGAGTCAGGGCTCTGCATCCGGGCTCAAGGCTGCAAAGTTCCCGTAGTTGGGCAGACGGAGGGGCTGTCCCCGGGGCGCGCGGGGCTCGAACGTGGGGCTCGTGGGGCGAGCGGGGAACGGACACGGGGACGAACGGCCCCGGTGCTTCAGTTGCAGCAGCGGCAGCGGCGGCAGCAGCAGCGGCAGCAGCAGCGGCAGCAGCAGCGGCGGCGGCGGCAGCAGCAGCAGCGAACAGAGAGTTTTAAACACTCTTTCTATTTCTCTTTTCCTTTCTCTTTTTCTTTCTCTTTCTCTCCCTTTCCCGCTGTCGGGCACCCTTCTCTCGGGGTCCCTTGCCCGGCGTCCCTCTCCTCTCCCCGCCTCCCTCTCCCCTGCCGGGTTGGGCCATGCCCCCGGCCCGCCCCCGGCCCCGGGCGGGGCTGCCCCGTGCCCGGTCCCGACCGTCCCGCCGCGGTCTCGCCTCCGCTCGGCTCTGGCCGTACTGGCGGTGGCGCTGCTGGGCGGGCGTCAGTGGCTGGTGCGGGGGCGGCATCGCCGCCCTTCGGCTCCGCCTGGCCCAAGCCCGGCCCCGACCCCGGCCCCTTCCACGGCTCTTCCCGGGGCCCGCGGAGGACACAGGCGGCGCGGCCGCTCCCACCGCCTCCGCTGCGGCTTCCCCGGCCCGAGCTCCGCCGCTCGGCAGCGCGGCCGCCGGCCCCGAGCTTTCCGTGTCCCGTTCCCCGGAGCGAACGCCTGGGCATGGCCGGCCCGGGGCGGGTGAGGGGCGCTCGGGGGCCGTTGCTGGCCCCGGGCCGAGCGCTGACAGCCGCGTCCCGCCCGCAGGGACGGCGCAGGAGGCCCTGCAGGAGCGGCACCGGCTGGGCTCGCTGCTGGGGCGCGCTCCAGGCACAGACATGGAGCAGAGACCCCCGAGAGTGCCCAAGCTGGCCTGGGTGGAGGAGGAGGAGGAAGAAAGCCCTGGAGCTCCCCCAGCACAGGAGACTGAAGAGGTGGTGCCGTTCCAACCACCGCAGGAGGGTGAGTGGCAGAGCTGGGCTGCAGGGCTGGAGCCTGCAACCAGCTTAGCCCCATGCCATGCCATGCCATGCCATGCCATGCCATGCCATGCCATGCCATGCCATGCCATGCCATGCCATGCCATCCCATCCCATCCCATCCCATGCTGTCCCCTGGGGAAATGCCAACAGACAGGACAGAAGAGGGGCCGGGCAGACACCCCGCAGTGGCCGTGATCCATCCCCTGGGGCATCCCGGGGCTCTCCCTGCCTGGGGATCCCAGGGTTGGGCTGTGTTCTCCGGCCTCTCCCGCAGCCCCTCATCTCTGGCTGCGCTCGCTCTTTGCAAGATGCAGCCCTGGAGCGCACACAAGAGCAGGAGCACAGACGTGGCCGCTTCCGCAGCACAGCGCAGGTACCTGCAGCCACCCCCACCTGGGCTGGGCCTGCTGTCCCTTCTCAGCCCTGCCCCCTGTGTGCAGCATTCCATGCAACATCCCCGGCTTCTTGCCCTTCTGCTACAGCTTGTTTGCGACTTCATCAGGAGCATTCAGCAGGAAGAGACCAGCACCATGGGCACTGGGCTCAGAGCACACTCCGAGCTCCTCAATCATGAGACCAGTGCCGCCCTGCTGGATTTGCTCCTGGAGAAGGGTGTTGCCAGGCCAGAACAAGTAAGCAGCCTGGGGCCAGGCTTCAATTCCCCCATGAGTCCCATGGCTTTCCCAGCCACGCCTGGTGGTCCCTGGGAGCCTTTGAGGCCATGGCAGTGCGCTGGGAAGGGAAGGACTTCTCTGGGGACCCTGGGGACATTGTTCCCTCTGGCAGCTTTCCAAGTCTCCCCGTGCCTTCTCCAGGTGCCCGCCATGGTGAGGTACATTCACCGCTGGCTCATGGCCAGTGATTCTGCTGAGCACAGGCTGGACAAGGCCCTGCTGAATCTCACCGCAGCACACCCGGGTGACGCAGTCGTGACACTCCTGCGTGTGGCCCCGTCCTGTGACAGGTATGGGGCCCACCTGCCCACACGGCTCAGGCCTCCCCAGCGCATCAGCCTGTACCACCTGTCCCAGGTGTCGGAGCAACAGAGACTTCCAGGGCCCTCTGGCTGCTCCCTTTCCCAGCCCTGGCACGTCAGCCCCCGAGCCTGCTGCCATGCTGCCTTGCTGCCCCTAAGGGCCCTGTCTCCACAGGCCTGGGCTGCCTGGCTGCTGCTGGCCAGGGCCAGTGGACAGAGGCAGAGCCCGTGGTCAGCTGGGCCCCTAGGGATGCCCAGGCCACGGTGCCATGTCTGAGACGCCCCTGAGACAGAGCTCTGACCCCGCAGAGCTGCCATCTCCATGTGGAAGACCATCATGGGCTCAGCCAGGACTGCGGAGCCAGTGCAGCTGATACTCCTGGATGTGCTGGAGAGCTGGCCAGAGCACAGCACGTGCACCTCCAATGGGGACAAAACGGGTGTCTTTGTCCTGGCTGTGAGTTTCTGACACTGGCCTTTGCTGGCCCCAAGGCTGCCTCTCCAGCAGCTCTCCATCCTCCTTCCCCCACTGCATCTCCCTGCCTCAGGCGCTGATCTGAAACCTGGCCCAGGGGCAGCTTCAGGCCCACCAGGCCCCGTGCTCCCCCTGCCAAGGTCTCTCCTGGCCTCTCCCTGCCACGCTCAGGCCCTGCCACACGCACACCTCGGCACTGAGCGCTGTCTCAGGGGGCTTTGTCCTTTGCAGGCAACTGTGGTGATGTGGAAGATCCTCCAGGTGCCCCCTGTCCCACGTGTAGTGGAGCCGTATTTCCCCGACCTCTTTGTGCATCTGCTCTTCCAAGTGTTCTTCAGCACTCTGGATATGCCAGAGGAGGTTGATGTATTCTGGAAGGAATGCCAGGAAGAGCACGGCCTTGCCACCAGCCCCAACAGGTGCTCCATGCCACTCCTCCTGTCCCTGCCACGTCCCTGGGCAGGAGCCAGTGCTCCCAGCATGACCTGGGCTTTGCTGTGCACACAGGTTTACAGTGCAGACTCTGAAGTCCCTGCTCTGCCGAATGCAGCACGAGGATGTGGTGGTGGCAATGGAACGCAGGTGTGGCTGGGACACGCTGCTGTGTGCTGACACCCACCACTATGCCGTGGCTCTGCTGGCCAGGTGAGACCCCCTTCTCCCCACTGCCTCTGACATTTGTGCTCTGTGCCATGGGAGCTCCACACAGTCCCCGAGGTCATGGGCCAGAGGGCCTTGTCACCGAGGGATCTCCAAGCAGACTGGGAAAGGCTGGGAGAGGAGGGTGCCCACAGGGAGCCACCTCCCAAATAGTCCAGGGCCTCTTGCAGGATGCTGGGGAAAGACCAGACCTCTGTGTGTCAGTCCTGGCAGAGGTTTGTCCCCCTGGCCCACAGTCTTGGTTTCTTTTTCTCCTGCCAGGAGGATGTGCTGTGTCGCCATCCCCTTGTGTTCCCAGATCGCTCACTACCTGCTCTGGCTGCTCAGCACACAGGAGCCACGCTGGGAGCTGCCCGCCCTGGCGTTCCTTGCAGAGGTGAGCCTGACGGCCAGCGCTGCCTGGCTGAGCTGCCCCCCAGCTCTCTGCCCTCTCGGAGCCGCAGCTGTCTGGCACGGTGCCCGTGCCCTGTGCTGCTGCCTGGGCCCAGCCCTGTGCGGCCCCGGGCTCCTGCCGGCCGGGTCCCTGTCACTGCCCTGTGCCTTTCAGGTCCTCGAGTGGCTGGACTTGAGTGAACGTGGTGCTAACAGGGTCCTGCAAATTTTGTCAAGGCAGCTGCAGAGTGAATGCAGGGAGAGGCGTCGCCTGGCACTCAGGGCCCTTCTCAAGTTCACTGATGATCCCTGCATGGTGAGAAGAGGGCACCAGCTGAAGCTGAGCGGGGGAATGCAGTCACTTGGGCTTGGCTGGGCTTTGGGTGCTGGAGCAGCTGCTCCCAGCTCTCCTGCCTCACAGTTCAGCTGCCCGAGTGCTTCGGGACAGGCCTTTGGCCTCTGGGCCCTGCGGCAGCAGGATGGCATTTCATAAACTTGTGTTCTGCACAGACCAAAAACATGCAGAGCCTGACTGAAAGTCTTGTGGAGCTCCTGTGGGATGGAGAGATAGTTATCATGACAGTCAGGCTACTCAACTCTATCATCTTGGACAGTGACAGGCTGCTGCCCAGCCCCATCACACTGCAGCTGCTTGAGGCGCTCCTGCCACTCTTTGACCACGTAAGGCTCACTGCTCCCAGCCACAGCCACTGGGTGCTGCCCAGACACTTTATGCCCTTGCAGGCTTGTGCCAAGCTGAGCTCCTTGCAGCCAATGCTGAGGTCTTTTTTTCTTCCTTTCATACAGGACAATAGCCAGGTGCAGCTGATCTCCATATTGCTCTTCCAAACATTGGTGACTCATCCAGAGGAAAAGGCAAAAAAGGACCTGAAGACACCCCTGCGCCAGAGCCTGCTGCCCCTCTTCTTCCACTGCCATGATGAGAATCAGCGTGTGGCACAGGTGAGGACTCGTGGGCTGCTGCTGTCCCCCTGGCAGGGGGCTCGGCTGTCTCCGACCCTGGCGCCTGCCGGACTGCAGCCTCCTCCTGGTTTTGGCACAGGGACGTGGGTCCTGTGCCCTGGGCTCTGGGGACATCTCCACGTCTCTGCTGCTCCCCAGGCTTCTCAGGAAACGCTGCTTTGTGTGGCTGAGTTCCTGAAGAGGAGGGATCTTGAAAGACTGCTGAAGAGCAAGAAGCTATGGAAGTTCGCTGAGTTCCTGGTAAGGAGGGCCTGCAAGCCCCAGCCTCAGCCTGGACAAGGCCCCTGAGGGCGGTGCTCAGTGTGCGGTTCGGGCAGCTGTGCCCCTGCCCGCTGCTGCAGCCAGGGCCGCCAGCCTGTGCCCCACACGCCGCTGTCTTCCCTGGGCCGCGCGGGCTCTTCTCCAGGCTCCCGTGGGCCCGAGCCGGGTGCCCATGGAGCCCCGGCCCGGCCGGGCTGCGGGGCGGGCCGGCACCGCGGCTCCCCGGGCAGCAGCCAGGCCTCTGCCCCCTCCCCTTGGGAGCCCTTGGCCAGCGGCTGCTGGCCGCGCCTCAGGGCTGTGCGGGCAGGGGAGGCCAGGGCTGGGCGCAGGCAGCGCCCGGCCCAGGGGCTGAGCCCGCACCAACCCTTCCCTCCTGCCGCTCTCTGCAGCTGGCAGAGGACAGGAGCCGAGTGGCCGAGAACCTGCGCCGGGCCCTGCGCTACCTGCAGAGCCCACAGGAGCCCCTGCGAGTGGTGGCCATCAGGTTCATGGGTGAGTCCCGAGCCCGAGTTGCCCTTCCTCTTCCCGCCCGCCGCAGCTCGGCCCCGGCCCCGCCTGCTGCCCCGGCAGTGCCAGCCCGACCTGGCGCCGTGGAGCCCCGCCTGGCCTGGGCGTTGCTGCTGCCGCCCTCTGGCAGCCGTGCCCTGGGGCGGCAGCGTGCGGCAAGGGCCGGGCTGAGCCCTGCCGGGCCAGCAGCCCGTGTGGCCACAGCGCCGGCAGCGCCGCTGGCAGGGAGCTGTGCCGCTGGGGCCGTGACAGGCTCTGTGTTCACAGGCATGGCCGGGCGGCGCCTGAGGGGGCAGCAGCAAGAGCTGCAGCTGATCTGCACTGGTGAGTGAGGGCAGCGGGCTGACAGCGGGGGCTGCTGGGGGCAGCTGCAAGCCCTGCTCTGGCTGCGGAGGGCTCAGCTCCCATGGGCAGAGCACACGGAGCTCTCAGGGCCACGTGGGCCATTCGTGGCCAGCAGCTTCGGGCTGATCCCCTTGCTCCCTGCTCCCTCCTGGCCATGGCAAGAGCCAGCTGGGATGGCCCTGGCAGGGGGCTCTCCTGGGCTCCCTGCAGATCCGGCTCTGACCATGCCTCTGTTCCTCTCTCTTGCAGCCCTGGAATGCCTGACGGAGGACAGGAGCAGTGCCGTGTCGCAGCTGGCACTTGAAACACTGCATGTCCTCCTGGCAATACAGCGTGGGCGATATTCCACCATCCAGAGGCTGCACGATCAGCTGCGCAGGGCATGGAGGACTCGGCCTCGCCTGTCGGGGCTCGGCTGCCTGCGCTGCCGGATGACTGAGGAGGA
Organism: Melozone crissalis; assembly: GCF_028551555.1. Lineage (NCBI taxonomy): Eukaryota > Metazoa > Chordata > Aves > Passeriformes > Passerellidae > Melozone > Melozone crissalis. The sequence goes on along the minus strand of NW_026535819.1, from coordinate 11,789,547 downwards.
GAGCTGATCTGGGAGGCTGTCTTTGTTGGTGCAACCTGAGCCAGGGGTAATTTTCCTTTTCTTTAATATTTTTCTTTTCTTCTTTTCCATTTTTTTATCTTTATTGTAAATAAAGAAATTATAGAGTATATAGAATTATATATATTAATATAGATTATAGATTGCTGTAAATAATTCTAGAATGTGTTATGATACACAGACTACCAGGAGCTTTTCTTTGCTGCCCAGGGTCTGCAGGGCAAGAGGCAGGAAAGGGTGGAAAGGGTGCTTGTGCTCAGCAGCACAGCAGGCTGAGGGGTGATGAGGCCCTGAAGGGGGAGAAGGGTGCTTGTGCTCAGCCAGCTGCCCAGGTATGCAGCGGGCAAGGGGAAATGGCCAGAAGCCCCTTGGCCTTTGGTGGTTCTGCTGAAGCCTTTGTGCTGCCCACAGAGCAGCTGGGCAGGGGCCAGGGCTGCGGGGATCCCTGCCAGAGCGGTGCCTGGAGATGGCCACAAGCCCTGTGCCAGGCAGGAAGCGCCATCCGTGTTCTCCTGCCCGTGTGCTGCTGGCTGCCTTGCTGAGGGCTCCCAGGCGCCTCTGGATGGGGCTGCTCTGGAACTGCTGTGGGGCTGCGGCGCTGCTGCCGGGCAGCTTGGCCGGGCTGGGGCAGCCCCTGAGGGGCCGGGGCGCTGGCAAGCCCTGAGCAATGGGCTGTCAGAGGCCACAAGCAGCCCCCCGGCAGCTGCCTTGATCCTGACAGAGTTGACTTGCAAGAAGGATCCCGGGCACTCTGCAACCAACAGCATCGGTGTTGTTGGAAACCCAAATTCAGGAAAATCTCAGACCTTTGGTCTTGTCAGCAAAGCTTAGAATTAAACACAGGATTTGGTCTGAGACCTTGGAAAGGGCTTCCAAACTTAGGTGCTAGAAGCGAGAATGCAGATTTCTAGTTTATAGCAGAGACATGGGGAGGAATGTTGAAGTGGAGGAAAGTTTAGAGTTTTAGAGTCCAAGATCTAGAAAAAATAAAAGTAGTTACAATGGAAAACAAGAAGCTTAGGATGCAGTGCTGTAGGTTTGTGTGTCATAACATGATTGGCTAAGGAAGCTTACACTGTAGCATGAGTCCATAAGATGAAATATTGAAGGGTTGGCTCCAAAACACAAATATCCTTGTTGGCAGTGCCTTCTTGGCCAAGAAATCCTTCAAAGCTCTTGTAACTACAAGTCTTGTGGCCTTGTGACCCATGCGGTGGAGATGTGGGCCAAACTCACCCTTCCTGTCTATGTAGAAGAGAAGAAAAAGCAATGGCATCATGTAAAAAACTCAGAGGTCCGCTCTCTAGCTCGTTCCAAACTCCTTCAACTCCCCCAAAGTGTGATTTAGCTACAAAGAGATGACAGGGACTCTTAGTGCTGCCTCTTTGACTCCAGAGCAGCTGCTTTAGAATCTTTCACATAAGCCTGTGTAGTCATGTGCCAGAAATGGATCATTTGAAGAAACTTCCCCAACTGACTTGCATGGAGGTTTGTCTGAAGGGTATTTGAGGAGAAAGGCTCCCAGCAGAGGTCTGGGCTTTGGCCTAGCTGTGTCCCCTGCTGATTGTGAAGTGTGCCATCAGCTGCAGGGCTTTCTGGGCTACAACTATCAAGTCACTTGGACTTGCTTTTTTTGGCCTCTAAAAGTTGGACCCAATTTCAGGGAAATTTTGGAGACCTCATCTATGGGTGGATGGAGCACCTAGGATTTTCCCAGTTGCTGGGAATGATTCTCCAGGTCCCTGAAATATCCAGGGCCCTGGGTAGTTCCGGCTCCACACATGCTGTGGCAATGAGAAGCAAAGGAACCCAGCCCTTTTTGTGCTGCCTCTGTCACTGCACCAGGGTCATGGGGTGGGAACACGCAGCCCTTGTGCTGGAGCTGAGCTGCTCTGCCCAGCACTGGTGGCCGCCATCCAAGCTGGTTTTGCTTGTTCTGGTTCCCTGACAGCTGGGGTCCTGGGCAGAGCCCTGAGAGCCTGGTCTGCCCCCAGGGAAGGAGAAGGAGCCCCTGGAGAAGCTGTACTGGGTGGGGATGCTGCTGCTGCTGCTGCTGTTGCTGCTGCTGCTGCTGGAGACAGTGAGGGTGACATCAAGGATGACAAGCTCTTCCTCAGCCTGGCCACTGGAGGCTGAAGGTGATGGACTTTGATTCTGGCACCTTCTTCAAAGCCAAACTCTACAGGGAATTTTTACCTGGGGAAATTCTGCCAGATTTGGGCATGACCCAGCGTGGCAGGGAACCAAAGGTTCCCCCTTTGCTGGAGCAGATGCAACTCATTCTTCAGTGGCTGCCCAGCTGCTTTTGGCAGGGCTGGAGGATGGGCTGGGGTGGGTACGAAATGGGAGTGGGCTCCTGGCCCTGCCAACAGCCCCCAGCACCCACCGTGCCCCGGGCTGGGGCTGGGGCTGGGGCTGGGGCAGCCAGCCCGACACAAACAAACCCCCATGGTGGGAGCAGAGGTGGGACTCCCGAACCTGAGCACAGCTGCTTTGCTGTGCAGGCAAGGAACGGCTTGGGCTGCTCCACTGCCCTTGTTTGCTTTGGGGTCACAGTGATTTTTGGGGGCCAGTGCAGGGGGGAAGAGAGAAAGTGTGGGCTTCCCTCAGCCATGGCTGGGTTTTTCCCTACCATGTAGCAGTTGGGCCTTCCTCAAGACCCTGACAGAGATGGGAGTTTTTACCGTTATTCTTGTTTTCCCTTTTTTTGTCTCTAATCTCTTTTCAATAATGTGTTGTTTGTTTTTCCAGAGAAAGCGTTGGAGGTGGTCCAGTGTGAATAGGGAAGTGCTTTGGAGCAGCTGTGGCGTGGATGGGCCATGCCCTTGGAGAAGGCTGAGGCCATGGTTTAGGGGCAGCTTTTCTTGCAGCCATGGCTGGTGTGAGGTGGGTCCCTGTGTGCTTGGCAGGGTGGGATCAGAGCTTTTGGGAGCTGGCAGCGAGCACAGGAGCATCCTGCTCTGGGCAGCTGCTGAGGGCTGGATGTGCCGTGGCTGGCTGCAGGCTGGGCACATGTGCTGCCCTCCTGCTCTGCTGCCAAAGGCAGCAGGGATGGGCAGCTCTGGGCACAGCTCTGGGCACAGCCAGCATGGCCTGGGCACCGCAGGCCTTGGCACAAGGGCACAGGAGCCCTCAGCTGACGGGCACTTTCTGCTTTCTCTCCTTGCAGCCGGGCTCTGTGGGTGCTGAGGCTGCTCTGGGCTCTGCCAGGGCTCTGCTGGGCTCAGCCCTGTGCCCAGCTGGGCTGGCTCTGCCCTCACATTGCTCTGACAACTCTGCATCAGACGAGCCCTTTGCGAGCACAGTGCCTGAGCTTTCTGCTTTGGCAGGTGAGTGAGACTCTGCTGCAGGCCCAGAGATTGCAGCTGGGGACACACATCCAACTGGCAAGGACCCAAACTCTCCACAGTCCCAGCTGAATGCCTGGATCTGTACAGGGTGTTTTGTCTGTCCCATTTTTCCTTCTTTATTGGCTGGAATTGTGCAATTGCACTTTCTTCCTCCTCTAGAAGTGCCACGAGTGGGCCAAAGCTGGCAAGTGGGCCGTGCTCCTGAGGCAGTGCAGTCTGGAGCTGGTGGATGGAGAATTGCCCTTCTGCACTTCCAAACCCGAGCAAAAAGCTGTAAGTGGGACTTTGTGTCTCTGTTAAATCCCTGACAGTTTCAAAGGGAATGTGCAGCTCATTTCCAGGCTGAGAAGGAAGGTCATCTTCTAAAGGATTTGGGCTTTGACAGAGTTTCCATTCCCAGTCCTGCTTGGAGCTGGAAGGGCACAAAGCAATTTCCTCTTGCTTCAACCAAAATTTCAAATACCAGTGTTGGAAACAAAGCCCAAAATCTTTTAAGAGGCTACTGCGGTGACAAAGATGGATCCATGCCATCAGCACATTTAAAATGTAAATAACTGAGTTGTTTTTTTAAAAAGATCATTTACCTCTTAATGCAAAGAATGTAACTTTGCATTTATGTTTTGGTTTTTTTTTCTCATTAACTGTATGTTATGTTTTTTCACTAACACTTGGATTTTATTCTTATCTTTTACAATTTATCAATTTTTTTCCTTTTTCCTTTTTTTTTTCCTTTCAATAGAAAACATGTCCTATCAAAGGAATGTCCTTTGCTCCTGATTCCCGTGTGGAGCAGCTCCCTTCCTGCTGGCTGAGCTGCTCAGGCAGAGCCCGGCAGCTCCTGGCCCTGCAGGGCTGAGGCTTTTCCCCGTTGCTGGGCACAGACTGATGGAGCAGCACTGCTGAACACGGGCACACGGAGGGACCAGCAGCAGCTGCCTTTGGCCACCTGAGGCTCCAAGGCCCAAACTCTGAGCAGCCAGGGCTGGAAGAGACTGGCAGGATCTGATCCCTGGATCTCGGCCAGGGCTGCACAAATGACCTCACAGCAGCAGCAGCAGCAGCAGCAGCAGCAGCAGCAGCAGCAGCAGATGGAGCTGACTTTGAGCACAGCCCCTGCCCCTCTTCCCTCCCGTGTGCAGCGGTGTCACAGCAGCCTGAGGCACCTGGGAGCCCCCAGTGCCAGCAGGGACTGGAGATGGCAGCCCTGGGCTCCTGGAGGCTGTGCAGGGAACGGAGCTGGGCACTCCCTGTCCATGGGGAGCTTCCAGATGGAAAAGGCTGCTGTGCCCAGGCAGCTGCAAGGGCACAGAAAGGAGGCTCTGGAGCACTGGATCTGTGCCAGTGCCACAGTCCTGGGCAGCAGCCAGCGAGCCCTGGGGGAACAGAGGGCACAGCACGAGGGACAGAACCAGGCAAGGGCAGAGACTGGAGAGAGCCAGGCCTCGGAGCAGGAACAGCTGCTCCATTGCACTCTTGGAGAAAGCTCTTGGCTGGTTCAAAGTGCTGAAAGGCGTGAAGGGCAGAGAGGAGGCCCCACCAAACAATGCTCCTGTTTGCACAGCCTCCCCTCTCCGTGTCCCAGAAGGAATTGCATGGACTGTGTTCTTCTCTCCGAGTCGTCACATTGAGCATGAGCAGCTCAGCACCAGGAGCTGAAGGAGCTGAAGCCTCAGGCCACAGGAGCTGGGCAAGAGGGAACTTTTGGAGCAAAGTAATGCTGCTAAAATAGCCCCAGCTGAATGCAGTAGATAGAATCATGGAATCACAGAATCGTTTCTGTTGGAAAAGCCCTCTGAGGTCACCCAGTGCAGCCGGGCACCCAGCAGTGCCAAGCCCAGCACTAAACCACATCCCTGCAGTGCCAAGGCCTGGACACCAGCCCTGAGTGAGGCCTGGACAGCAGGCCCTGAGCCAAAGGTGGCCTCTGGATGAACCTTCCAAGCAAAGTTTATCTTTGTATCTGCTCCCTAATGAAATATGCATGGTCATTAGCCCTGTAATAGATGTAGTCACTCCTAAGTGAGACATGTATTGACCTTTGTGTATTTAGAAGCCAGACAAGGCCATGAAATCTGACATCTGGCCTTGTTTGGGGCTGTATGGTCAAAGTCACCTCCCTTGGTTCCTCCTTGAATCCTGGCCAGGCATTGGGAGCAACTCAAGAGGAGGATGAAAGCAGATGTTGCCACACTAGCTGTGCTGTCAGTTTTTTCATTCAGCACTGTCAGAGCTGGGCCCTCTCCCAGCGGGGTTGGAGCCTCACCTGGGGCTGGAGGCACCTGCAGGAATTCCCAGTGCCCAGGAGTGGCTCTGCAGCCCTTGGCTGTGACAGCTTCCCCAGCTGCTGTGTGGGTCTGGGGGATGGTAAAGGCTGAGGGTAAATGCTGCTGGGTCTTTGTTAATCACTGCAGGCTGTCTTTGGTGGGGATGGTTGGGTGCATTGCTGAGCTGCTCCTTTTGTGATTCTTTGCTGCTCTGAACTGCAGGAAATGACACTGATTCCTTCAAGTTGGAGTCTGTGTCTTTGGTGCTGACCCTGCCCACTGGTAAAACAAAACTGGCACAGTCTGGCCAGATCCCAACAAAATGTCACTTGTTCAGTGTCAATGTGAGGAATCAGTGCCAGCAGAAATTCCCAGCTGGGAAGCCCTTCCCTGGAGTTCCCTGGCTCTGAAGTGGGCTGAGGTTGGAGCCCTGTGGGAGCAGTGGGGCAGTCGGGTAAAAGAAGCTGCACCCCTGGATGGCTTCAAATGCATCCAAAAATTGCATATGGAAAAGGAAAAGACCTTGTGGGTTTTAGCAGACAAAGATGAATTTGTTAAGAGTACATAGGAAACAGCACCTTCAGAAGGAACAATTATTGTTGGAATGCTCCCACATGGAGCAAGAGAAGAAGGTTTTAATCTTGAGCTCAGATGCACTTGTGCAAGTGAAATATCAATATAATAAATAACTATATATATATTTATAGGATAATAAGACCTTAATATTTATATTTATAGATTTATGTAGATATGTCTATATCTATCTATATCTATCTATATCTATATTTTCATATCAATATGTACATATAAAATAATAATAATGTGAAATAGTGCTGACAATACTAATTTGGTTTCTTTGGCTGCTCAGGGATGTAACACTAAATACCCTACAGAACAGGATTGGCCAGGACCCTAATGTCAGCAGTCAACTTTGTGAGATTGTATACAATGGAAAAAGGAGGAAGGGAGGAAATTGGCTATTTTTACAGGGTTTGCTGATACTGTGATGCAGAATGCTTTGTCTGTTCCTGTGAAAAATACAGTGATTTTGTCTGCAGGGTTTTTCATGTACCAGACTATGCACAAGATGCAGGATTGGTTGCATGGGTGAAGGGGTTGTTAAAAGAGCAGTTGGAAAAATGAGGAGATGGGAACTTTCCCAAGGACAACCCATCTGCCAGATGTGCTCCATGCCCTTCACAATGGCCCATGGGGGAAATGAAACCCCCTGGCTGTGCACGGCTGCCCCCAATTTGCAAATCCAGTCATGGGCAGTGAGACTTGGGCTGCCTGGGAAATTGTTCTGGCTGTGATGGCCCCTGGCAGGGCCAGCCCAGAGGCTGCAGGGCTGGGCCTTCATGCATTGGAATTCATTAGGATAAATTCAAAGCAAATGAGAGCTGTCAATACTGAAACAGGAATTCAGATTCCTTCAGGACACTTTGCTTTGGTAACTGCTCCCTTGGAGCTTGGCCTTGCAAAGTGTTCCTGTCATGGCAGGAGGAAATGATGCAGAATATCCAGGAGAAATTACAGTAATTCTGTTAAACAATAATGAACAAGACTGGATTATTCAACCCCATGACAGGGTAGCACAATTATTGATCTTGCAATTTTAAGAACGATTGTGAAAAAAGGAGATCCAGCTCCAATCACCACCTTTTGTGGAGATAAAGGGTTTGGATCCAGCAGCCCTAATAATGGAGCCAGAGTGTGGGTCCGGAGGCCAAATGGCCCTCCCAAGGCAGCTGAAGGAGCAGCTCCTGGGAAAGACAACTCTGAGTCCTGAAACCTGGGCAGGAACAATGGGAATGTGTCCCTGCATCCAAGGATTCTGTGTGAGAACAAGGAGATCTGACAGGATATTGTCTTACACATCCTGCCAATCCAGATCTTCTCCTTTTGCCCCAAGGGCCCCTGTGGAAAATGCTCTGATCCACGGGGCTCCATGTGAAGGCTGCTGTGACACTGAGGGACTTGCACAGGAATTCCATCCAGGAGCCTGGGTGCCCCTCAGGCACTGGGACCCGGCCCCTTTCCAGCCAGAGGGGAAAGGGCCCCCCAAGCCTTGTTAGACACAGACAGCATGGGAAAGCTGAACAGCAAAGGGCCTGGGGGCATTATTCTGGAATTAAAAAGGTGCCAGCTCCATGGACAACAGAATTCTTGTTCCTAATTCAAATGATTGAGAAAAAAGAATGAAGAACGGTATCACTAAAGTACTACTGATGTCTGTAAGGTGTACCTTGATAGTCAGCCAGAATCTTTGTCTGCCACAAACACCTCTAGTGTTTCACCAAGGGATTGGTCATCAAAATGTAATGATGGGTTTTGATGGATTGCTGAGCTTCTTTTGTAATTCTCTGCTAATGATGATGTGCTTTGCTGAGCTTATCCTTTTGTAAATCTTTGCAGCTGTGCTCTATATAAATGACACAATTCCTTAAGTTGGTGTCTGTGTCTTTGGTAGTGACCCTGCCCACTGGTGAAACAGGGCCCCCTCTTGCCTAGGTATTCCCTGGAAAGGCAAAACCCCTCACTCCAAAATTCCCCCCTCCCTCCCTTTTTTCCCCCCTTCATACACTGAGCATGATGTGCTCTGGTCTGGGCTGTCCCGGGGTCAGTTGGGGTCCCCTGTCCTGGCTGTGTCCCCTGCCCAGCTCCCCCGCAGCCCCAGCCCCTCCCCAGCGTGACTGGACGAGGGGCAGGACAGGCCTTGGCTGTGCTGCAGCTCAGGAAGAACAAAACCATCTCTGCGTGCTCAGCCCTGTGCTCAGCACCCGGCCCAGCAGTGTCTCAGTGCCAGGGGCTGTGCCCTCAGTCCCTGCCAGGGGTTTCCATGGCAACTGCCAGGACAGGTGACCTAGGTGTCCCCCCAGTGCCGGTTGCCATGGAAACAGTGCCCAGCCCCGCCCCTTTCTGTCTGGCTGACCTGGCCTTTGGCCCTGGCAGTGCCATTGGCTGCTGGTTCCTGGTGCCTGAGCGGCCAGCGCAGCACAGGGCAGGTGGCCATGGCACAGCCCCCAGCAAGGGATCCCCTCTGGCTCTGGGCACTGACACCAGCCCTGAGCAAGGGGCTAGGGCAGCTTTGCATGGCCACCAACCTTCACAACGGCTCCAGGCATTGGTTGCCATGGCACCAAACCAAGGAACGGGCCCTGTGGCTGATGCCATGGCACCTGGTGGAACCAACGAGTGTCACTGCAATTGTACCTGGAACAGCCCTGGCACGGCTTTTTCCTGAGGGTTGCCATGGCAGCTGAGGGCAGCAACAGCTGGGGCTCTGCAAGGGCCCTGGGGCAGACGGGAAGGAGCAGCAGAGCAGGGGCTGATCCATCCCCAGTGTGCTGCACAGCCCAGGGCAGATTCCCAGAGCGTCCTCATGGAGCTGCCAACAACATCCCCTCTCTGCAGCCCTGGCCTCTCCCCCAGCTCACACAGATGCCCCATCCTTGCAGGCACAGACACGGCAGCACTGGCTCAGCAGCCCCTGTTTGCATTGCACAGAGCAGGGGGAGCACCCCCATGCTGTTGGTGTGGGGACATGAACCTGAGGGAGCACAAATGCCATCAGCCCCTGGGGCCAGCAAGGGCTGGGGAACACCAGGGAAACAACTCAGCTTTGTCCTGGCCTCTGCAGTCAGCAAGAAAGTTTGTTCCCATCAGATGGGAGTTTCCTGTCCCACTGCAGATGCTGTTGCTCAGAGCCAGGGCTGCCTGGCAGTCACCCCCAAACCGCTCTGAGCATTTTCTGGGCTTCACCTTTGCTTTCTTTCCTCTACCTGATACAAATTTCTTCCCATTGCCCACCCCTGTTCCCTCCCCTGCCGACAGCCCATCCCTGTTTGCCCTTTCCTTTCTGACCCAACTCCCCACTGCAGTTCCTGACTTGGCACCACGGGAACGTCCCTTGGGGAGCAGGATCATCCTAGAAGTGCTGCAGGAATTGTCTGCAGGCTCCTGCAGTGCCTGGTGCTGCTCCCTTGCAGGGGGGCACATCTGGGCTGCTGTGTCTGGCTCTGGGGCTCCCTGTTCTGGGCAGTGAGGAGGAGCTGCAGAGGCTCTGCAGGACTGACAGGATGGGCTTTGGGGCTGGCAGGAGAAGCTGAGGGGCCTGGGCTGCTGGAGCTGCTGAAGAGGAGGCCCAGGGCTCATCCTGCAACTGCTCCAAGGGTGGTTTCAGAGAATTCCGGAATCAGCAAGGGTGGAACAGGCCATGGAGATCATCAAGTCCAGCCTGTGCCCTGACACTGTCTTGTCTCCCCTGAGCCTCCTCCAGGATAAACAACCCCAGCTCTCTCAGCCACTCCTCACAGCACTTGTGCTCCAGACGCCCCCCAGCCTTGTTGCCCATCTCTGGACACGCTCCAGCCCCTCCATGTCCTTCCTAAATTTGGGGGCCCAGAACTGCAAACAGCACTTGAGGTGCTGCCCAAACAGTGCTGAGCACAGGAGAAGAATCCCTGCCCTGCTCCTGCTGGTCACTCCATTCCTGATCCAGGCCAGGAGCCATTGGCCTTCTTGGCCACCTGGGCACACTGCTGGCTCATGCCCAGCCTGCTGTCCATCAGTCCCTGCAGGTCCCTTTCTGCCTGGCTGCTTTCCCAGCCTGTAGAGCTGCAGGGTTTGTTGTGGCCAAAGTGCAGGACCTGGCATTTGGACTTGTTAAACCTCAGCTTGCTGGATTTGGCCCCTGGATCCAGCCTGTCCAGGGCCCTCTGCAGAGCCCTCCTACCTCCAGCAGATCCACACTCACACCTAGCTTGGTGTCATCTGCAAATTTAGTGATTATCTATTCTTTTTCACATATGTGATAATCATTTCCTCAAAATCATTAACATATTTCCCCTCCCCTCATGCATGTGTTCTTCTCTCCTGGAGGTCTCTCTGGTGGTCCCTGGTGATCGTGGATCCCAATGTTCCCATGGGCCTGGCTGAGCTGGCAGGACACTGAGGCTGGTGAGCTTCCAGTTCCCCTTCCAACACAATGGGCATTGTGTGGTTTTCATAGGCCTGGGGCTGTGGAGAACAAGCTCCAGGTGTGAGCTCAGCTGGTGGAGACAATTTATCATCTGGTAACATGAGGTCACAGAGTGGGCTGTGACATCACAGAGTGGGTTATGTGAGGTCCTTGAGCAGCTATGGCATTATAGACTGCCTCTGTGACATCAGAGAGCCAGGTGAGTGACATTAGAGAATGGGCTGTGACATCACAGAGCAGGCTGTGACATCACAGAGGGGCTGTGTGACATCCCAGCAGGGCTGTGTCAGGTCACTGGGTTGGTCACTCTGCCCCAGCTCCCCCTCACAGTTTCTCCCAACAAGTCCAATGCTGTTCATGCCCAGCAGGGTCCCTGTCCCCCGGGATCCCCCCCAGCCCACCTGGAGCCACAGCCTCCACCAAAGGATGTTCCACAGAATCCACCCCAGAGACTGACATGGGGACAAGGGGCCAGGGCTGTGTGACCAGGACATCAAGCACGGGGATTATCCAGGTCACTGTGGCCTGGGTTGGGTTGCCCAGGGCAGGAAAGATGTCTGGCAGCTGGAGCAGGGTCTGGGAACGACCTCCAAGGTGGGGCTGGAGCCCCTGGGCTGTGAGCAGAGGCTGAGGGAGCTGGGCTTGTCCAGCCTGGAGCAGGGAAGGCTGAGGGGCTCCTCATCCCAGCCTGGCAGTGCCAGTGAGGAGGGGATGGAGAACAGAGCCAGGCTCTTCACCAGGGGACTGGGGAGAGACAAAAGCCAATGGGTGGAAGGGGAAAGAGGGGAGATCAGCCAGGGCATGAGGAGATGAAATAAGTCAGGCTGATTTTAGCATTTCCTCACCACCAAGAGCAGCCTGATCCCCGTCTCCATCCACCACTGACAGCTTTGCAAAACAGGAATTGTTCAAGCTGTTTTTCCCCCACTCCAGGACGAGCATCCTGATACAAAAACTTAATTGTGTTTATATCTATCACAGAACGATGTTTGTCTGAAATTACTTTTGCTATGGAAATCACTTGTGGATGTTGGACTCATCAGATGCTGCGGGGACCATGCACATAGCTCAGGGAAGAGTGTGATTTTTATTAAATTGTGTCCTGTTCAACTGTGGTCTGTTGGCCATGAAGAGAAACTTTCTGTGCCTCTGAGTCTCACCAGTTCCTGACCTCCAAAGGACACAAACCTGTTGAGTTGTGGTTCCCACTCCATTCATGGCACTTGGACCTCCCTCCATATTCAGAGCAGAGCTCCCTTGTCCCAGAAAGTCCCTGGCAATGCAGGGATGAAAGAAACAGGACAGGCTGTGGGAATCAGAGGCAGGGCAGAGGCGAGCCAGGGAAATGAATGAGTTTTGCATTTGACAAAGCTGTGCCTTCCCTTGGCTTTGCTGGCTGACAATGAATGAACATCCCTCTGTGTCTCGGGCAGCTCCTTCTCCAAGAAAAGCAGGTGGGAGCTGGAACCAAGGAGCTGAAAGCTGCAGGTGCAGCCTGGGCTGGAGGCAGCTCAGATTTGCACAAGGCTGCTCTGAGTGCCAGGCCTTGGATGGGGGAAATGGTGGGGTGGGGGTAGGGACAGAGTCTGATTGATCGTCAGCCATGGAGGGTCTTGATTTTCATGTCTATTCAAACTGCATGAGGAGGTACTTGGATTCAGTGTCAATTGGAGATTGCACATAATAGTTTATTAATGGGAAAAAACCTACACAGCGCCCAAAAAAATGGTTTTTTCACTGTTTTTTATATAGAATATATTCAGTTTGAATGCACTACTAAAATTTGCAAATTATTTGAAAACTTAAACAATTCCCAGAGGGTTGGCTTTTTCAGGTGTTCTGAATGTTAATGAGCCCTGGGACACTGAATTCCTGCACTGAAGAGCTGAAGGCTGAACAAGCCTCTGGAGCAGGAAAATTCAGCAGCAGCCTCCAAGGTGCTGAGGATGTCAGCAGCCCCCACTGAGGCCATCCCTGCCCAGAGACCGTGGGGGAATGGGCAGACAAGGAGAGCGTCCCTGGGGCTGGGGCAGCACAACTCAGAGGCACCAGAGGCTCCAGCTGGGCAATGGAGTGTGGAATGTGGCTGGGAAAGCCCTGCCTGGGCTGTGCCCAGCAGGACACACAAGCCCTGACTGCCATCCCCCAAACAATTCTTTCAAGGAGACATTTAAAGGAATTACAATTGTTTGTGTCCTCTTAGTTGGACTCCCTGGAAAATACCAACAAGAGGTCCTCAGGTGCTCAAAACAACCAAACAGCCTTTACTGGCAACTTTAGAAATTCAATGAAACTTCGGCAAAATGTTTATTACGACATTGTAGTGGTTTTGGTTTGTTAATTTATGATTTTTCTAATTGTGAGATTTCCTAATTAATGTATTGATGAGTGTGGTGGGTTTTATAGTCAGGTAATTATTTATGTATTATTTTATTGTGAGATTGGATTACAAGAAAGGTAAAGTATGCCGAAAAATTTAAAAGGGTATAAAGGAAAATTTCATTAAAAATAAATTTAAAAGAGAAAGGACTAATACCTCACCTGCCACTAACTTGTGGTGGAAGTTGTGGTTGGGTTGTGTTAGGATTGGTTTTATGGTTTGTTTTTGGGTTTTTCTGTGTTTAATTTTAGTTGTAGGGTTATTTTGGATGGGTTACAGGTTGTATAGGTTTGAATGGTGTTGGGGGAAGGGGACTTGATGGTAAGTTTTAATAGGTGTGGCTAACTTTGTTCTGGTTAGGGTTTTGTAGACAGTTTTGTTTTCCTGTTTAGTAGTTGTTGGGGTTTGGTTTGGTAAGAATGGGGCCAGTGCTGGGGGGTGGGGGGGGGGGGGCAGCCTGGAGGGGGTGGGGGGAAGGGGCTCAGCCCACGGCAGGGTTGCTTGGTTTGGTTTGGTTTGGTTTGGTTTGGTTTGGTTGAGATGGGGGCTGGGGCCAGGGCCTGCTGCTTCATTGTTGACTGGAAAAGAAAGAGGAGGTTCCTGAGTTTTTTGTCTTTAACATATGTGTTTCACAGAAATGTGTTCAGTATCTTAGTGGTTTAACAGATTGTCAGTTACACAAAAAGTTTTGTATGACCTTTTAAAATTCTTCTAATGTCAAACTACAACAGACATTCAATCAACAAAAAACACTTCTCAGAGCATTGACTTGGCCCATTCGACTTCACAAACTCTAAGCCTGTTCAATTTAATGTAAATCAAAATTTGCGGGAGCACAGAAACAGAAGACACAGAAAGAAAGACAAAAAAGATACAGAGAGGCACACACACATCTACCAACTCCTGGATTCCAGCAGCGTTCCCATGGAAATTCCAAGAGGAGGTAGGGCCAAGATGTGTGCTTGCCTTGTGGTCAGCCTTAAATACCACTTGGTCTCCCTGGGCCCTTCCCCCAGGTGAGACTTGGGCTCATTTGGTCCCTCAGGAGCTGGGCTGGGGCTGCAGAGGTAGCTGTGGAGCATTGCCTGTGCTGTGCCAGGGACAACAGCCTGCAGGGACAGAGGCACAGGGCAGGGACACCGTGGGACAGCCTGGGCTGCACAGGGCACAGGGATGGGCAGCAGCTGCAAGACAGCCCTGACAGAGCCAACTTGGGCAGCACTTTGGCCATGGCTGCTGGGCCTGGGCCTGAGGCCACGAGGGGACAAGGGACCCTTGCAGGCCTGGGGCCTCATTGCCTCCTTGTCCCTGCTCAGCAGCCTGGCAGGGGCTGCCCCATGCTCCTGCCCTTGGCATTGCACATCCCCACATGCCAGTGCCCATCCCAGGAAGAGCCCTGAGCAAGGAGGGAGGGACAGGATCTGCCTGGCCAGGGGCTGGGGCTCAGGCCTTGGCCCTTTGCATTCCTGAAACACATCCAGGTGTGCTCAGCACCAGAGACACCTTTGCCTTGTTTGTCACCAGCTGTCATCACTGCTTCCAGTGTTCTGCTCTAACTGGAACCTGGGGAAACTTTCTCAGTTGTGTCCCTCAGTGAGACCCATTAAAACTTCAAGAAAATTTGGAGTTTAAATTTAACTTTGAGTTCTTGAGAAGTTTTTTCAAAACACTCTCTCTGGGACTGAGTCTGATGTAAACAACAGCAAAGCCCTGAGAGGGTCATTAAAGTTTTCCTAGTCCAGTTATGGAGAAAGATTTCAAAGAGCAGTAATAAAATATACATTCCTATTTTTAAAGGATGTCTTTTATTAAATTTCTCTTTAGAGCAGAGGTGATTGCAGCATTCTGTGATTGATATTGACCCAAGGTCTCTCCTCAGCAGCTCTGGCCTGCTCACAGAAGCTGTGCCTGGAGCTCTGACCCAGTGTGGACAACCTTGCTCCACATTGCCCAGCCCCATCCTGTCTGTCCTCACTGCCCTGGGCCCTGCTGTGCTTGCAGAGCTGGCTGCACCCCGCCTCAGAGGGGTTTTCCCTTCTTGTACATTTTGCAGCAATCTCAAACTGCTGAGTTTCCCCAGTGCAAACAGACACACTGCTCAGGTGTGTGCCAGCCCCAGGTGCCACCAAAGCCACTGCAGAGCTGCCCTGGGCCAGCTGCGAGGGTGGATCATCAGCCCAAGCTGCACTGGGCCACTGCAAGGGGCTGTGGCCATGGGCACTGCACTGACCCCACTGCTGCGTTTGGCTGCCACGGCCACCAAGAGAAATGAAACTGTCCTTGGAAACACTGGGGAGGACTGGGACATACTGGAGAACACTGGGAATGCTGTGGGAGACACTGGAACATACTGGGAGTGACACTAGGGGTTACTGGGACAAACTGGGGACACTGGGGCCATTGCAGAGAAGACTAGGTATACTGGGGCATCCTGTGGATGACACTGGGAGGAAGTGGGAGGGACGGGGAATGGACTCAGGTGTATTGGGAGGGACTGGGCTGTACTGGGAGGGACTGGAGGGGCACTGGGCTTGTACTGGGTTCTACTTGGGATGAATTGGGCTGTACTGGGGTTGTACTGGTCTGTACTGGGGTTATACTGGTGTGTACTGGGAGGGACTGGAGGGGCCCTGGGTGAACTGGGACGAACTGGGCTCTACTGGGGTTATACTGGTGTGTAGTGGGGATGTACCAGGAGGGACTGGAGAAGTTGAATTGGCTGTTCCCGCCTCTGCCGCATCCCATTTGCCGAGACTCCCGCCCATCAGCACCCAAAGCCAATCAGCGCCTGGTTTAGTACCTCAGAAGCGGTGCCTGATACTGGCACCATCTTTTTTTTGCCTACAACTCCCGTCATGCCCCGTGGCCCGATTTAGACCCATTGGAACTGGGACTACAACGCCCGTAATGCCCCGTGCTCCACAGAACCCCGGGATCCGCCCCCCCTTTGTCCCTTAAGTGTCCCCTAGACCCTCCAGGATCCCTCAGTGCCCCCTTAGTGCCCATTCGGGACTTCACAAAAGTGTCCTCGGACCCCCTGAGTGCTCCTGACCCCACAGATGCCCGGTACAACCACTTCAGGGAATTCATCTCCTCTCATCCCCCGCGGCCCCAGAGCCCCTCAGAACAGTCCTGCGCATAAAACTCCTGCCGTGCCCCCGCCCTAAAGTAACCCGGTTAGAGCTCCCCGAGCTCCCTGCAAGTGTTCCCGAACTGTTTACGTTCCCCCGAGGATCTCAAGTTTCGGCTCGGACACAGAAGTGTCACCCGAGACCCTTCCCGGACCCCCAAACAAAGCGTTGGAGCCACTTCCTGGACTACGGCTCCCATCATGCTCCGCGGCACACGTCCAGTGCTCTTCCAGCCGGGACTTTATCTCCCGTCATGCCCCGTGCCCCACCGAGAGCCATTGCAGCTGCGCCTCGAACTCCCGTGATGCTCCACGGCCCCGTTTAACAGTATTACACCCACGCCTTCAACTCCCATCACCCCCCCACGCCCCAGAGAGCCCTGTCAGAGCTCCCCAAGGGCCCGCCCAGACCCGAAGGCCCCCAAATTCCCCTCACTGACCTCCAAGGGCCCCCCTGGACCCCCAAGTGCTGCCCCGGACCCCGAACTGTCCCTCGGAATCACTGAGTGCCGCTCCAAGTGCCCACCCGGCTCCCCCAAGTGTCCTCCAGACCCTCAATTTCTCATTGGATTTCCTCCCCAGACCCAAAACTGCTTAAATGTGCCCCAGAAATGTCACCAGGGAGCCCAAAATGCCTCCCTTGACCCTTTCTGAGAAAAAGATGATAAAAAAGATTACAAAAAGATTCAAATATTTCTAGTTACCATAAAGAGGAATAAATAAATAGCCAATGGAGATTAACGAATGAATGAAGGGAATTGTGTTACTTAGAACCAGCGACCAATGATTTTTTTCGTTCCTAGAAATGTGTTGGTTTTTTAATATAAATGAAATAAATAGGGCAGGAGATCTTTATCCTTTTTAATGTTTTTATAAAAATCAGATCAGGTGGGGTGATCCGATGGGTCTCACACTGCCGCTGCCCCCAGAAGTGGCACAGAGGAGGAGAAGGAAAAGTGCAGTTGTGTCCACTGGTCTGCAGGCAGAGCTGGGGGTTCCTTCCTCACGAGAGCACCAGGTGATTCCCAGTATTTTGGTTTGACATTCGAGGTCCTTTTTCCAGCCAACATGTTTTTAGGTTAGGGTGAGGGGTAAAAAGGGTCTTAGCGGACACTGGATTCTGTTCTTCACGTCTAGACATCACTTTGATCCCTCAATTCCATGTTGGTTTGTTGTTTTTAGGGGTTTTTGGCTAGGTTTGGTGAGGGGCTTCCTCATTTGCATGCCAACCCCGATGTCATTTCCATGCCAACTTGGTTGTCCCCTCCTCTTCCCTGTCCCAGGTGCCATCCTCCAGGACGCAGCAGGGTGCCCCTCAACAAAAAGGGGAATTCCCAACCATCAAAAACAGGTAATGAACGAAAAATTATTAACAGCAGGTGATTACAACAACAAACAGTTAGAACTCCACCCTGGCAGCAACTGGCCCAACCTATGAACTCTGCAACCTTTCAATAAAATGGGCAACTTCTCCACTCATAACAGTATGACATCACAGAGAGGGTTTTGGGACATCACTGAGGGAGTTGTGACATCATACAGCTTCTGTGACATCATAGAGTAGGGTGTGTGGCCATATAGGATATGCTGCCATCATAGAGGGTGGCTCTGTGACACCAGAGAATGGGTTGTGACATCACTGGCTGGCTGTGTAACATCATAGAGCAGGTTGTGACATCACAGAACAGATTCTGACATCACATTGTGGCTTTCTGACATCACAGAGTCTTTTGTGACATCACAGTGCAACTGCATGACATTCCAGGCTGACATCCTAGAGTTGGCTCTGTGACAGCACAAGGGTGACGTGTGACATGCTAGAGTGGGCTGTGACATCACAGGTGGCTGTGTGACATCACAAAAAAAGCTGTGTGACATCACTGGGGGATCTGTGACACCACAGGGGCTGTGTGACATCACAGATGGCTTTGTGACATCACAGATGGCTTTGTGACATCACAGGGGCTGTGTGACATCACCAGGAGCAGTTTGACATCACGGGGGCTGTGTGACATCACAGGGGCTGTGTGAGGTCACTGGGAAGGTCACTCTGCCCCAGCCCCCCTCACAGTTCCCCCCAGAGCAGTCCAACCCTGCTTGTGCACAGCAGGGTCCCCTGTGCCCCGGGTCCCCTTGCCCCCGGCCCCGCAGCCTCCCCCAGAGGATGTTCCACGAGATCGACCCCAGAGCCTGACGCGGGGATGGGGGACGGGGCCCTGGGGGTGGCACAGGGGGACAGGGACCCCCTGGCAGCGTCCCCGTGTCCCCCAGGGCAAGAGCCTGGGCCAGGGCTCCTTCACCCTGCTACCAACGAGGCCTTGAGAGCGCTGAAAAAATCTATGGCAAGGGATCAGCAAAAACCAGATTTAATATTAAGGGACAGTAGCACAAAGTTCCTTGGCAAGAGTCACTCTGCTCCTGACTGGAAACTTGAGGCACACCAGGGAAACAAAATCCAGGCAATCAAACCAGAAATGAACTGAGAACTGTCCCTGTGTGTGTGTATGACACATGCACAGTGAGGGCAAGGATAAAAGGAATATAGCCTAAAGCTTAACAGGCCTCACGCTTAACAGGACTTAACTTACACCTTAAATGTAACCGATACCTTAAACATCAAAGTTTAGCAAAACAACAGCACTAAACAGTATTTAACTTTACTTATAGCCTATGACTTAGCAATTTAACAGAGGAATAACACCTAACAATATTTAATTTAGCTAACAACTTAAATTAAACATAAAAATTTTGCAAAAGAACAACTCTTAATAGAATTGAAGTTAGCTTAGACCTCATGACTTTACATTACTTACAGCTATCTGGATATCTGACTGACTCAGCTATCCAAGGCACTCCAACCCCTCAGAGAGCAGAATTTCTGCCACATTTCCCCAGCACAGGCACTCCTGTGTGCACACAAAGAGTCAGTGCAAGGCACCTGGGAGAAATTCCCCTGAAGGCAGAAAATGCTCCCTGTGGATCCGTTGGCATTTCCCCAGTGGGTGAAGGGTTGAGCCTGGAGGAGTGGGGGGATCGGCCCAGGCTCCGTCGTTGTTCGGGGATCCCCGAGTGCAGAGAACGGGAGAGTTCCCGGCTGGGAGAGGCCCCACTCAGAGGGAGTCGCTGGCTCAGGAGAGCTCCAAGGGCTCCTTTTGGAGCGCTGTTTGCCGGGCCCCAAGAGAGGGGCTTCAGTCCCAGCAATGGTTCATCCTGGCCACACTTGGCATCAACAGCTTTCTTTGGCAGTGTGAGAACAGGGATGTTGTGCCACTGAGGGAACAAAAACAGTTCCCAGGGCTGCTCCTACAGGAACCAGGAGCTGGTTGGGCAGCAGCAGTGGCTGGAGCAGACAGTGTTTGTGATGAGCTGCAGAGGACTGTGGAGACCATTGTGACACTTTGGGGTGTCATGGAACCAAGGGACCATTGTGACACTGTGAGACCCCATGGAGCCAAAGGTCCATTGTTGTTGGAGAATGATTTAAAGAAAAGGCCATGAGACATACAATTGAGAGAAAAGTATAAGGGAAAAGTAAAGCAGTTCTCAGCCTTCTGATTTCTATAAACAATTAGACTCTCTTTATAAACAATAAAGTTCTCAGACTGTCTTCCCATAACAAGCAGAACACCGTCTCTGGGAAAAACTGGCACCCTGAGAACAGATGTAGAAGTTTTGGGAACACTGGTTCTGTTTTTAATAAACAATTGTAGGTATTCTAAAACAAAAGGAGTGGTTAGAGGTTTCTCTGTTAGCCTATCATGAATCTGGATTACAGAATATTCATGAAGTTCGTTAACACTGTTCTTTAAGGTGATGGGTTGATCAATAAATTGGAGTTTGATGCATTACCAGGATGGTCGTTTCTCCCTTCACTTCAATACATTGTGACATTGCAAGGCCTCATGGAACCATGGACAGACTATTAAGATACATATCACAGCCTCATGGAACCAAGGGGCCTTTGTCACACTGTGGGGCACCATGGAATCATGGTGACCAATTTGACACTGAGGGAACTCATGGAATCATGGAGATCATTGTGACACTATGAGGCCCCATGGAACAAGCAAAGCATTGTGACACTGTGAGGCCTCATGGAACCAGTGAGACCACTGTGACCCTGGAGGTCCCCACAGAACCAAGAGGACCATTGTGATACTGTGGGGCCTTGTGAAACCAAGAGGCCTTTGTGACACTGCAGGGCTGCATGGAACCAAAGGTCTATTGTGACAGAGAGGGGCTTCCTGTCATCAATGGTCCATTGTGACACTGTGGAGCCAAAGGAGATCATTGTAGCACTGCAAACCTCCAGGGTCCAAAGGTCCATTGTGGCATTGCAGGCCTCATGTAACAGAGGAGCTGCATGACATTGTGGGGCCTGGGGAACAACAGACCATTGTGACACTGCAAGGCCTCATGGAACCAAGGTGTCGTTGTGACACTATAGGGCACCATAAAACCAAGGGAACGTGGAACAGGTCTGGCTGGTTTGACCTCCTCTGCCCCCTCACTGGTCCAGCTGACCATGGCATATTGAGGGTCTCTTCTCATCTGCTGCTGAAACACTGGGGCTCTGTGATTTCCTTGCTATGGAAAAGAACTGTCTTCTCCTCCAGGTGCCCATGGCCAGAATTGGGATTTGACCTCCAACATTGCCTTTTGTGAGAGACTGGAGGAGACTGTTGGCTGAAAACATTTCGTGTGTGGGGGATGAAAAGGCAGGTCCAGCCTTGCCCTGCCCAGTAACCCCAATCCCCCCAGAGCCTCTATCCCAGCCCAGCAGTGTCAGCCAGTCCCTGGCACAGCACAGGCAATGCTCCACAGCCACCTCTGCAGCCCCCAGCCCAGCTCCTGAGGGACCAAATGAGCCCAAGTCCCACCTCGGGGAAGGGCCCAGGGAGACCAAGGGGTATTTAAGGCTGACCACAAGGCAAGCACACATCTTGACCCTACCTCCTGTTGGAATTTCTATCTGAACACTGCTGGAATCCAGGAGTTGGTAGCTGTGTGTTATTCTCTGTATCTTTTATGTCTTTCTTGCTTTCTATGTCTTTTTCTTCAGTTTCTGTGCTCCTGCAAATTTTGATTAACTTAAAATTGAACAGACTTAGAGTTTGTGAGGTTGAATGGGCCAAGTCAACACTTTGAGAAGTGTTTTTTGTTGACTGAATATCTGTCATCGTTTGACATGAGAAGAATTTTAAAAAGTAATACAAAACTTTTTGTGTAACTGACAATCTGTTAAACCACTAAGAGACTGAACACATTTCTGTGAAACACAAATGTTAAAGATGAAAAAGCCCAGGAACCTCCTCTTTCTTTTCCAGTCAACAAAGAAGCAGTGGGCCCCTGCCCAAGGCCCCATCTCAACCAAACCAAACCAAACCAAACCAAACCAAACCAAACCAAACCAAGCAGCCCTGGCATGGGCTGAGCCCCTCCCCCCTCCCCAGGCTGCCCCTCCCCATCAGATCCATTCTAACCAAACCAAACCCCAACAACTACCAAACAGGAAAACAAAAGTGGCTACAAAACCCCAAACAGAACAAAGCCAGCCACAGCTATTAAAATCTTATCATCAAGTCGTTGTCCCCCCCCTCCCAACACAACTCAAACCAAAAACCCCTACAACCTGTAACTCATAAAAAATAACCCTACAACTAAAATTAAACACAAAAAAACTCCCAAAACCCCAACCATAAAACCAATCCTAACACAACCCAAAACCAACTCCCACCACAAGTTACTGGCAGGTCAGGTGTTAATCCTTTCAATACATCAATCCTCCATTGAGTAAAAGAAAAAACAAAATGCAAACATATTAAAAAACACTCCTCAAAGTCAGTAAAAAAGAAATGCAATCCCAAATAAAAAAAAAGAAAAAATACCTTATTCTTAAATCTTAAATCCTCCTATAAAGTATGAAAAAACCCTCTTTTTTATAGCACATAAAATTATAAAAAAATATTCAAATAATTATCAAACAAAAACCTACATACTAAAATAAACAAATGTTAAAATTACTGTAATTTTATTAAAAGTTTAAAAAGTAAAAGAAAAAAACCCATAATCCAATACCTTCAAGAGAAGAACTCTATTCCGGAAGATAAAAATAATATTAAAAGTAAATAATAAAACCTTTTACCTTTAAAAAACTCATCTTTAAAACAATACCTCGTAAGTCAGCATGGCCCATCAACAAGCAGTAAAATGGCTTATAGCAATAAAAGGAACTTCACAATACTCAAGTTCCCCAGACAACTGTATTCATGACAAAATTAAGAACCACAAAAAAACTATTTTTTCCTCCTGTAAAAAAACTCCATAAGTTTAACATGAAAAATTTCTCTCCCAAAGTGTTCAAAAAAAAAGACTATTCTGGAAAGAGTAAACTAACTAGAAATTTTAAATTTAGTTACTTCACATTGTCAGAAAAATTTGGAAGAAAAAAAGTGTATTAAAGAGTTTATTTTAATTCCTTACTACTTTCTTCTTTTTTAATTTATTTTTAATAAAATTTTCTTTATACCCTTTTAAAATTTTAAGACTACTTTACCTTTCTCGTAATCCTGTCTCACAATAAAATAAATACAGGAATAATTAATTGACACTAAAACCCACAACACTCATCAATACATTAGTTAAGAAATCTCAAGATTAGAAAAATCTTAAATTAACAAACCAAAACCACTACAATATTGTAATAAATATTTTGCCAAAGTTTCTCTGAATTTCTAAAGTTGCCAGTAAAGGCTGTTTGGTTGTTTTGAGTGCCTGAGAATCTCTTGTTGTTATTTTCCAGGGAGTCCAACTCAGAGTACACAAACAATTGTAATTCCTTTTAAATCTCTCTTCGAGAGAGTTGTCTGGGAGATGGGAGTCAGGGCTTGTGTGTCCTGCTTGGCACAGCCCAGGCAGGGCTTTCCCAGCCACATTCCACACTCCATTGCCCAGCTGGAGCCTCTGGTGCCTCTGAGTTGTGCTGCCCCAGCCCCAGGGACGCTCTCCTTGTCTGCCCATTCCCCCACGGTCTCTGGGCAGGGATGGCCTCAGTGGGGGGTGCTGACATCCTCAGCAACTTGGAGGCTGCTGCTGAATTTTCCTGCTCCAGAGGCTTGTTCAGCCTTCAGCTCTTCAGTGCAGGAATTCAGTGTCCCAGGGCTCATTAACATTCAGAACACCTGAACAAGTCAAGCCTCTGGGAATAATTTGATTTTAATTTTCAAATCCTTTGCGTTTAATTAGATCTCAGTAGTGTATTCAAAGTGAATACATGATATTTAAAAAGACAGCCAGAAAAGATTTTTTGGTCCTGTTTAGTTTTGTTTTCCTGTTAATTCATTGCTATGTGCAATCTCCTATTGACACTGAATCCAAGTACCTCCTCATGCAGTTTGAATAGACATGAAAATCAAGATTCTTCATGGCTGACAATCAATCAGACTCTGTCCCTACCCCCACCCCACCATTTCCCCCATCCAAGGCCTGGCACTCAGAGCAGCCTTGTGCAAATCTGAGCTGCCTCCAGCCCAGGCTGCACCTGCAGCTTTCAGCTCCTTGGCTCCAAATCCCACCTGCTTTCCTTGGAGAAGGAGCTGCCCGAGACACAGAGAGATGTTCGTTTCTTGTCAGCCAACAAAGCCAAGGGAAGGCACAGCTCCATCAAATGCAAAAGTCATTCTTCTCCCTGGCTCTGCCCTGCCTCTGATCCCCACAGCCTGTCTTGTTTCCTTCATCCCTCCTTTGCCAGAGACTTTGTGGGACAAGGGAGCACTGCTCTGGCTATGGAGGGAAGTCCAAGTGCATCCACTGTAGTGGGAACCACAACTCATCTGGTTTGTGTCCTTTGAGGGACCAGGAACTGCTGAGACTCAGAGGCACAGAAAGGATTCTCTTCATGGCCAGCATAAAAAATGTGAACATGATAAATTTTAATAAACATCAAAACACTTCTCTGAGCTGCTTGTAACATCTCAGCAACATCTGACATGTCCACCATCCACAAGTGATTGCCATACAGGAAGGATTTTGGCACAGACGAAAAAAGAGGTGATATAAAAATAAAACTACAACAAAGGTGCTGACTAAGGAGTTATTTAAACTTCTGAAAGATTGGGCAACTCCCTGATGCTCAAAGCATGAAGCCTGTTAAGGGAGATGCATTGGAATGATCAGAGAACAGCTGCAGAAGGAAATCTGGGAGCAGCAGCAAGGACATAGATCCAGCTGCTCTAAATGAAGAGACATCCTTAGACATGGCCATTTAAACAGGAGAGCTGGAAACACCCAAAGGAAGAAGATAATGAAATATTAGACTAAGTGTTGGTGGCAAAGGCAGAAAGGAAGATCATTATTTCTTCTGCCATCAGCATAAGAATGTAGTAGATCTTCAGGATATCCCCATTCCAAGTCAGAAAATTCTGTAATTTCTTAAAAGTACTCAAATGACCCATATAATAAAGATTTTCTTGTATATTATGAAACTAACAGGCACTAAAACCTTTCCCCCTGTCAAGGCAGACATCAGTTGTGTGCCCATGAACAGGCAGTGCCACTTGTGCCCTCAGGTGCCCAGCTGGGATTGGATCTCTCCAAGAGCACCTGAGTGAGGGCAGAGCACCTTGCAAGCTGCAGGTCCCAGCCAGCCATGCAGGGCTCCTGTCCCATCAACATCTGCTCTGCTCCAGTCTGAAACAGGGCCCAGCATGGTGCCAGGATCATCAGAGAGTTGAGGTGTGTGTTGGAATTCAATGCCCTCGTCATCGCGCAGCAGCCCTGCATTTCCCTCCTGCAGCCTTAGTCTCCAGCACAGCCATGGAGGCTCTTGGGGCTCTGGACTGTTGCTGCAGCCCCCAAGGGCAGCTGAGCTCTGCCTTTGGCACAGTCAGGCCTGGCCAGCGCAGGCCATGCTCAGCAATGTCTTGTGTGACCCTGGCCTTGCTGTCAGCCCCGGCAGCGGCTGCGTGGCCCCTTTGTGGCCCTGTGCTGGCCCAGCCATGGTGGCCCAGCCCCTGTGCAGGCCCAGCCCAGGCCAGGCGCACTGGGGCTGGGAACGGCCCCTGTGCCGTGGTGCCCATGGCAGCCTTGGGGCGCTGTGCCACATGGCCTCCCTGCTGGGAAGCCTCTGCCAGCTCCTGCAGAGCCTGTGGCACCTGTGGGGCTGCACAGACAGCCCTGCCCTGGGCTCTGCCTGCCTCTGGGCCAGCAGAGAGGCAGCCAGGGCTGGCCATGGCTGGAAACAGGCCCTGAGCCCCGCAGGAGGATGGAGCTGGGCCACAGCCAAACTCAGCCCAGGCCAAAGCTGGGCTCAGCAGCCAGGGCTGCCAAGGGCTGGGCACAGAGACTGGCGCTGACAAATGTCCTGGGCCCCCTCCCTGCTCTGTCCACGCCACCAAGGGCACAGAGCAGCCTTCTCTCTGGGCCACTTGCCTATTTGCAATGCCTTGCACAGGCGCTGGCCCTGCCCCACAAGGCCTGGCCTGAGTCCTGCCCCTGCACGCTCAGCCAGGCTGAGATGGACACTGATGGTTTCTGGGCCAGGCTCTCTGAGCCCAGCCCATCTCCCTGCAAGCTCTGCCAGCTGCCTGAGCTCTGGGCAGTACCAAGGGCCTCTCCCCAGCCCAGCCCAGCCAGCTCTGGCCCCACAGCTCTGCTCAGGCCAGGCTGCTCTGGGCACTGCCCCACAGCCTCAGCCCCTGTCAAGGGCACAGCAGCAGCTGCAGCTGCCACAGGACTCAGCCCCAGCATGGGGGAAGGTGCTTGGCCAAGGCCAAAGGAGGCTCCCTGGCTGCCCTGCTGCCCTCTGCCTGAGGTGATGAGAGCTCTGCAGCCCCTGGTGCCATCCCATCTGCCCAGGGCAGCACAGGAGCCGTGGCCTTGGGGCCCTCAAGAGCTGCTCCTGCTCCAGGCCCAGGGCCCATGCCAAAGCTGGACAGTCACATAGCTGTGCCCATTTCTGTTCATTGCTGCTCTGATGGGGCTGAATCCTCAGCCTCTTGGAGGTTGCTGATGAATTTTACTATTCCAGAGGCCTATTCTTTCTGGAGCTATTCAGTTCAGGAATTCACTGAAAAAGGCTCATATATATGTGTTCAAAATACCTGAGCAAAAAAAACCCCCTGGGAATAATTTAAATGTTCAATTCTTCGCTGGTTAATTGAAGAGATTTCAGTAGTTTATTTAATGTGAATATATTGTATTGAAAACAATGCAGAGAGAACTGTTTTGTCCTGTTTTGTTTTCCTGTTATTGAAGGTTATCAGCAATGTCCAATTGATATTGACCCCCAATTCCTTTTAATGCAGTCTGAACAGATATGAAAATCAAGACCCTTCACAGCTGACAATCAATCACACTTTGTCCCCACTCCCTCCCCACCATTTCCCTCATCCAACCCCTGGCTCTCCTATGGATCAGGAATGGTGTCACCAGCAGGAGCAGGGCTGTGATTCTTCCCCTGTGCTGGGCACTGGTTGGGCAGCACCTCGAGTGCTGTGTCCACTTCTGGGCCCCCCAATTTCGGAAGGACATGGAGAGGCTGCAGCATCTTCAGAGAAGGGCAACAAGGCTGGGGCGGACTCTAGAGCACAAGTCCTGTGAGGAGTGGCTGAGGGAGCTGGGATTGTTTATCCTGGAGAAGAGGAGGCTCAGGGGAGACCTCATCACTCTCTACAACTCCCTGACAGGAGTGTGCAGCCATGTGGGGGTCCAGCTCTTTTCCCAGGGAACTGGGACAGGACAGCAGGACACAGCCTTCAGCTGCACCAGGGGATATTTAGGCTGGACATTAAGAAATATTCTTCACACTAAGGGTGATTGGGCATTGGAAAGGGCTGCTCAGGGAGGTGGGTGAGTCACCATCCCTGGAAGTGTTTAAGGAAAGACTGGATGTGGCACTGAGTGCCATGGTCTGGGTGACAAGGTGGTGTTGGGTCCCAGGTTGGCCTTGATGCTCTCCAAGATCTTTTCCAGCCTGGTTGATTCTCTGATGATTGTGACACTGCAGGGCCCTGGGGAAGCAAGGGGCCGTTGTGACACTGTGGGGCCTGATGGCACTAAGAGGACCATGGTGACACTGTGTATGACATGGCAGCACAGAGCCAAGGGGCCATTGTGACACTGTGGGGCTGAATGGAAGCAAGGAGTCCATGGTGACAGTCTGGGTCCTGCTGCAACCACAGAGGCCACTGTGACACTGTGGGGCCTTGTGGAACCAAGGGGCCATTGCGCTGCTGTGGAACCAAGGAGACCCTTGGGAGAGCCTGGGGACAGTGGAATCAAGGGGCCATTGCTCCATTGCAAGGACTTTGGGAACTGAGGGAACAATTGTGACACTGTGGTGCCCCATGGAACCAAGGGTCCCTGGTGACACGGTCGGATCTTGTGTCACCAGGGCTGCATTGTGACACTGCAGCACCAAGGAATTCATTGTGGTAATCTGAGGCCTCATGGAACCACAGAAGCCACTGTGACCCTGCAGGGCCTTGTGGGACCATGCAGAGCATTGTGACAGAGCAGGACCTGGTGTCATGATGGGGCCATTGTGACACTGCAGGGCCCCATGGAACCAAGGGGCCAGTGCTGCTCCTCAGGGACTCCTGGAATGAAGGAAACATGTTTGACACCATGGTGGCCCTTGAGACCAAGAGGCCATTGTGACACTGTGGAACCAAGGAGAGCATTGCTGCACTGCCAGACCTCACGGAATCAAGGATTCACTGTGACACTGCAGGGCCTTGGGGGACCAAGGGGCCATTGTGACACTGCAGGGCCCAAGGATCCCAGGGACTTTGTGACACCCAGGGGTCCCATGGAACCAAAGGGACATTGTGACACTGGGAGGCCTCATGCAATCATGGAGACAATTGGGAAACTCTGAGGCCTCATGGAACCATGGTGACACCAAGTTGGCTGGGAGTGTTGATCTGCTGCAGGGTAGGAGGGCCCTGCACAGGGCCCTGGGCAGGCTGGATCCAGGGCCCAAATCCAACAAGGTTTAACAAGTCCAAGTACCGTGTCCTGCACTTTGGCCACAACAACCCCTGCAGCACTACAGGCTGGGGACGAGTGGCTGGACAGAAGCCATGCAGAAAGGGACCTGCAGGGACTGATGGACAGCAAGTGGACATGAGGCAGCAGTGGGCCCAGGTGGACAAGGAGGCCAATGGCTCCTGGCCTGGATCCGGAATGGTGTGGCCAGCAGGAGCAGAGCTTCTAGTGTGCCAGCACTGATCTGCCCCACAGCTCTGCACATGGACATTGCTGCTGCAGCTTCAGAGAAGGGAACACAAGGGGATCTCTGGAAAAAACTTTGCTGGGAGATCCCTTAGTTCTTTTAAAGCCACCAAAAGCACAGCCCCTCACAGACACATTCTGTGGCCAAAGGGAAGATTGAGAGAAACAAAATGAGAAAAGGCAAAACCGATGGCTTATTTTTGTGGACAATATTAAAAAACTGAAACACCGGGTAAAAAAGAACAAATCCACAACCAAACCCAAAAGAATTACCAAAGCTGATTTATATTACCTGGCCTGTCCCTGCTGCAGCCCTGGCACTGCCACCCCCAGGGCTGTGCCCGGCCCCGAGAGCACTCAGGCCCTACAGCAACATCAGGGCCACCAGGGCAGCGGGGCAGGGCCACGGCAGCAGCACTGGCAGCACAAAGTGCTGCTGCTGCTGCTGGGCACAGCTGCTGGGCCAGCACTGATCTGCCCCCAGCTCTGCACACAGACATTGCTGCTGCAGCTCCAGAGAAGGCAACAAAAGGGTATCTCTGCAGAAAACTGCTGGGAGATGCTTTTGTTCCTTTAAAGCCACCAAGAGCACAGCTCTTCATGGACACAGTCTGTGGCCACAGGGAAGGTGGAGAGAAACACAATGAGAAATGGCACAAACAATGATATTTTTTTATGGACAATATGAAAAAAGTTAAACCAAAAACAAGACCTTCAAAGATGAAATCAAAAAGAAGTATGAAAGATGAGTCTTATTGCATGTGATTTGCAAACCCTGGCCAGCAGTTTAATGCTTCTGAAACCATCCAGTCATCACTCTCCACACTGCAGCCTTGAGCTCCTGGTTCCTCAGGCTGTAGATGAGGGGGTTCAGGGCTGGAGGCATCACTGAGTACAGAATTGACAGGACCAGATCTAGGGATGGGGAGGAGATGAAGGGGGGTTTCAGGTGTGCAAATGTGCCAGTGCTGATAAACAAGGAGACCACGGCCAGGTGAGGGAGGCAGGTGGAAAAGGCTTTGTGCCGTCCCTGCTCAGAGAGGATCCCCAGCACAGCCCTGAAGATGTGCACATAGGAGAAAATGACAAAAAGAAAACAAATAGCAAACAGGCACTAACAGCAATTAGCCCATGTTCCCTGAGGTAGGAATTTGAGCAGGAGAGCTTGAGGATCTGTGGGATTTCACAGAAGAACTGGCCCAAGACATTGCCATGGCACAGGAGCAGGGAAAATGTATTGGTTGTGTGCAGCAGTGAATAGAGAAAGCCACTGGCCCAGGCAGCTGCTGCCATGTAGGCACAAGCTCTGCTGCCAAGGAGGGTCCCGTAGTGCAGGGGTTTGCAGATGGACACGTAGCGGTCATAGTACATGATGGTCAGGAGGAAAAACTCTGTAGTCGTGCAGAAAACAAAAAAGAAGACCTGTGCAGCACATCCTTTGTAGGAGATGTCCCTGGTTTCTCAGAGGGAATTGTGCATGGCTTTGGGGACAGTGGTGCAGATGGAGCCCAGGTCAGTGAGGGCCAGGTTGAGCAGGAAGAAGAACTTGGGCGTGTGCAGGTGGTGGCCGCAGGCTACGGCGCTGATGATGAGGCCGTTGCCCAGGAGGGCAGCCAGGGAGATGCCCAGCAAGAGGCAGAAATGCAGGAGCTGCAGCTGCTGCATGTCTGCCAATGCCAGCAGCAGGAAGTGCCTGATGGAGCTGCTGTTGGACATTTGTGCTGCCTTAGCTAGGGGATCTGTAAAAAAAGTAATCATGGAATAGTTGTGTTTGGAGAGGACTTTAAACATCCCAGCACAGCTTGGGCGCACTTTTCCCCTGCCTGCCCAAAGCTCTGCTGCCTGGAGCTGTCCCTGCCAGCAGTTGCTTCCCTGTGCCTAGGGCTGGGCCCTGCCAGTGCTGACAGAGCTCAGCCCAGCCCTGGGGGCTCAGATCAGCACTGCAGACCCCTCCCAGCCCTGGCAGTGCCCAGGGACAGCTCTAGCTCTTCAAGCTCTGATGGCAAAGTCAGAGCAACCCTGAGGAGGCTGGAAAAGTGACACTGATGCTGCCTCCAAGGGGTCCTGTGGTGATTACTGTCACAGCCTGGTTTATTTAGGTTTAAGAGATTTTTTTTTTTTTTTTTTGCTCCAACTGAATTGAAAAATGAATATCTATGTGCAATTTCCCATTCAGGCAACCTAGAGCAGTAAACTAAAAAAGCATGATTTTCCCTTTTATGAAGCCCCTGGCCTTGTTGTGCTCCCTGTATAATGAACTCAGAAATACTGTGCAGTTAAATGCCATGCTGGGAGCAGTCCTGAACAATGCAGCATCCTCTCCACACAAGGAGAACATTTCCAAGCCTTACTAGCTGTCTCCCCCAACCCAGACCTTGTCCCCCAGTGCTGGAAGCAGCTGCCAGGGCTGGCTGAGAGCTGTCCCTGGCAGGCAGCAGAGTCCCTGCCCCAGCACAGCGACCTGGGCTGCAGGACCCTGCTCTGCACGACAGCCCTGGGCACCCCTGCCTGCTCTGCACAAGAGACAATCAGAGAATGTACTCACAGGGTCTGTAGGCATTGGGATGTTCCAGCTTTAGGACATGGCTCCAGGTGCTGCAGCTGCATTGTCCTGCAGCCAGAGGTTCCTGGGCCAAGGGCTGGCAGTGACTCTTCCCCAGGCACTTCTCAGCACCTTCCCAGCCCTGACTGATTGAAGCTCTCTGTGCCTCTGTACTGTGCCTGGGCTGGCTGCAGGCAGTGCCCCAGCCCTGCTGGGCTGGCAGAAGAGTGCTCATCAAGAGAAATGTGCTTTTGAAGCTCTTCTTGGTTACCAGGAGCTGCCTCTGTGCCAGGAGCCCAGCCCAGCTCAGCAGCACAGACACAGCACAAGGACTTTAATGAGCCTCTGGGCTTTGTGCTCAGGCCCTGAACATCAGTCCCTGAGAGGGAGCAGAAGAAACTTCTCCAGAACTCCAAGTCAGAATCCAACTCCAAAGTTTCTTGGACTTGTAATGGGTCCTACTGAGGGACACGACTGAGAAAGTGTCCCCAGGCCCCAGGCAGAGCAGAGAACTGGAGGCAGTGATGAAAGGTGGGGACAAAGAGAAGCCAAGTCTTGGTGCCCTGGGGCACAGGAGCAGGGTCTGTGCCACCAAGGGCTGTGAGGAGACACCTTGTCCTGAGGCCCTGGGGCCACCTGGCACAGCCCCAGCCAGGCTGGGCACTGGCAGCCCCTTGTCCTGCCCTCAGCATCCCCCCCTAGCCCACATCCCAGTGGCCTCAAGGATCTGCTGGAAGGAGTCCCTGGGGAGCCTTGCTCAGGAATGGGGACTCCTGAATGCTCCCTGCAGGGATTGCAGGTTTTTCAAAGGACTTTGGGTTTGGCTTTTGCCTTGGAGGCTCTGAGAGCTTTGTGCAATCATGGCCTCCACTTATCTGCTGTAATTAGTCCCTGGAGAGGCTTTGTCAGTAACAACACTCAGTGGGGCTCATTAATGCTTCAAGGTACTTCAGTTCTTTTAAGGTACTTGGTGTTTCCCTTTTGATACAGACTCTGTGAGAGGTTTGTGCAATCATGGCCCCAGTTATCTACTTTAACAAGTCCCTTGGGAGCTTTGTACTGACACTCAGTGGGGCTCATTAATACTTTGAGATACTCAAGGTTTTTAAGGTACTTTGGAATTTCCTTTCCACACTGAGTCTCTGAGAGGTTTTTGTGCCATTCTGGCCTTCAATTCTGTCCTCCAAGGAGTCCACGAGGAGCCTGTGTTGGGGATGGACCTCAGTGGGAGCCATGAATGCCTTGAGACACTTTGCGGTTTTCTTCTGACTTTGACTCCTGGAAAGGTTTGTGCAATCTCCTCTCAGGCCCTAAGGTTCAAGGGCTCAGCTCCAAATGCACAGTGAGGCGCATGAGGATCAAGCAAATCCTGACAAACCATGGCTCTGCCTTGATTTCCCTCTGCTCTCATGGAGCTCATCAGGAAGCTGTCTGTAGTGGTTTTTGTTCACTAATTTGAGATTTCTTGGAGAATGCAGCAATGATTGTGATGGGTTCAGTGTTGGCTATATACCAGTACACTCACTAGATTATACGTACTTATTTCCTGCTGTGAGGTAGGATTAGGAGAAAGGCAAAGTAGCCTCAAAACTTTAAAAGGGTATAAAGAAAAGTTTATTACCAGTAACTAGAAGAAAGAGTAATATGAATGCGAAAAAAACTTTTGGAACACTTCTCCTCTCCCTGCAAGCTTTTCTTTCTTACTGACAATGCAAAGAGACAAAACCTAAAATTTTCAGTCACTTTGCCACCTCTAGAGTAGTTTTCCTTCAATTCATGTAGGGAAAGGAGTCTCTCTTTCATGTTATGGAAGCTTTACAAGAAAACATATTTCTCGTGGCTCTCAATTCCCATGAATATCAGCCTCCCAGAAAATCTGCAATCGTGAAATCCCTCCCATTTTTTCACATCTTTTTCCACATCTGTGTTTATGGGCCATGTTAGTTTATGGGGTATTAGTTTAAAGATAAGCTGTTTAGGAACAAAGGTTCTCTTCATCTATATCTGAAATCATCTTCATATCTACAAACAGAGGTCTTCTCTTCATGAGGCACAGGGTCTCATCACTCGTCTCTCTTTCTCTGTTCAAATTTCTCATGGGATCATAGCTACTTCAAGGTTTGCTTACTTTAGCATGGAGGTTTTTGCTGAACAAGTCATCTTCCCATGCTTTTCAATGCCTTATAGGGAAAAAGAGAGTCTGATGTATCAATGACATCCTTCTCCATTGCTTTACAAGAGGATTTCAGCTCCAAGATCAAGACATCTCCTCATCCCTCCTATCTGGGACTCAGCTTCCACTTCACTGACCTCCATGTCTTTGTGCTGCTCATGTATGTATCTGCACTTTGTCCTTTTCTCTCCCTCGAGGGTGGATGGAAGCACTGAAAGAGTTCATATCTCACCCGGGGCCTGCAGATGGTTCTGTGACCCCAGCCGGGCTCGGTGCTTGTGGCCGGAGCTGTTTTATGATGGAGGTTTCTGCAGCAGCTGCGCTGGGGCTGTGTCAGGATGGGCCGCGCTGGGGCAGGGCCAGGATCTCAGCAGCCAGGCCAGACCACAGCAGCAGCATGGCCGGGGCCAATGGCTTCTCCTCCCCCTGCCTGGGGCTTGCGGCTGAACCCCAACGGTGGCAGAATCTTGGCCGAGCCGGCCCGGCCCGGGGCTGCTCCTGGGGCCCGGTGGATCATGGCTCAGCCTGGGCTGGCGGCGGGGCAGGGCTCAGCAGAGCCCAAATGGTCACAACTGCAGCCATGGCCCGGGCTGGCGGTGGGGCAGGGCTCAGCAGTGCCCAGATGTTCACAACTGCAGCCATGGCCCGGCCGGGCCTCGGCCCCGCGGCCTCCCCTGCCCTGCCCAGCAGCCGATGGGGCCTGGCGGGGTCCCTGGGAATGGGCCCGGCCCCACGGCAGGAGCCGCCCGGCCCGGCCTGGCTGAGATGGGGGCCGGGTCGGCCTTGTTACCTCTTTGCCAGCCAGAATGGAAAGAGACCCTCTGTCCTGGTTTGAAAAGCAAGTGAGTTTTTTGGGATGCTGTAGTTAAACCAATAGGTGCCCAGATTTGAATATTGGCACGTGGTGTAGCCACTGAGGACATGGGTACGCCTCTGAGAACACAGGGGGTTAAAAGCAGAGAACTGCCAAGAAAATTTTCTTTTGGTTCTGGTGGGTGAAAGAAACCTATGTTGTTAGCTTTTCCTGCTATTTGAAATATTCCTGATTGTTGGATCCAAATTATTCCTAATTGCTGTAAGTTTCTTGTTCACTGCATGTATTATTTTGCTATGATGTTTCATCATACTTATAAAAAAAGACATGCATCTCATTCTTAAAAAACAAAAAAGAAGAGGAATGAATGCCTTATGAACATTCAAGTAATGCAGTATGTACATGAGAAATTTGGACAACTAATCATTTTGAATAATGCAATATTTACATGAGAAATTTGGAAAAAAGATCATCACATCTAAATCCCAATAGGCTCTATCACAGTGAAGCCTAATTAATTCATTAACTTCAGGAGAAGATGTGCCTGTGTTTTATCATCAGCAGTTCAAAGCAGTCACCTGTTCATTCCATCAGATACTGATCAGTTCTGAAAAAATGAGGCCCAGTGAAAGGAGAAATAACCTCATCACCTTGCAGCCTTTGTGGCCAGAGCAGGAGCAGAAGGAGCACTGCCAAGACATGGCTGTGGCTGGAAACTGACAGAGGCAATTTGCCAACAAAAGCCTCATGGCATCCTCATGGTACAGTGCTCCTATGAACCTTCTGCAGTTATTCCCTGTTCCAGTGCCCAGGAGGACATTCAGTGGTGTCAAAGATCAGCATTTCCAGCTCACAGACTTTCTCATCCTTCTCAACTAATTGGAAACAATGGTCATTTCTTTTCATTTCCCTAAGAGACATTGGACATTTTTCTTTTGTTTTCTCATGCTGCAAAACCCTGTGTCAATGACTTGATAGAATTTGGTAAGTTTTGTTGATTATAATTGGTCATTTATCTATCTTATCCCATATCTAATAGATAACCAGTGACAACTGTGATGAGATAATACCCTCACAAGAGTGAGCTGTTTCAACATCAGAACATAGGAGCCTTTTTTAAATGAACGAAAAGGGGGAGATGTCATAGACCAGTAGAATAATGATAAAAGAAAGGCCTTTTGAAATCAGGCCTTCTTCTGCCATATTAATAGCTGGCCTGTCATCTCTTCTGAGTGCAGCTAAGCAGTTACAAGTTCCCATGTGAAGCTATTTGGAGAATGAGACTTTGTGAACAATCTATTCTGAGGGTGAAAAACTGCAAAAATGCACCTGCAACAACAAGGGATTAGTCCCATGAAACTTGGTGAAGAGAACAGGTAAACAATACAATAGAGAGATTTGATGCACAAGTAAAATCTAATTTATTAACCAATAACAGAAGAACTGCTAGGAAATCTATGAACTAACTAATGTTGCACACGAGGTCTGTCAAACTGTGTAAAACGAATTTTGTGAATAAAGAGTAAAGAGTTCTCCAGCTCAGCTGGGTCTTCTGGGATTGCAGTTCCTCCCTTCTTTAGGGCCTTGCTTTCGCACTCCTTAGGGCTTTGGTTTCGCTCTTCTCTGGAGCTTTGGGTTCCTTCTTCTTTAGGGCTTTGGTTTCCTTCTTTTCTGGCGCTCTGGTTTCCTTCTCTGGGATTTTGGTTTCCTTCCTCTCTGGGAATTTGGTTTCCTTCTTTTCTGGGATTTTGCTTTCCTTCTTCTCTGGGATTCTGCTTTCCTTCCTCTCTGATGCTTTCGCATGGGCTTCTTTCTTCTCCCGGGTCTTGGTTTTCCCCTTCGCTGGTTTTGGAGCTTGCTTCCCAACAGAGACACTCTTCTTTTCCTTCTTCTGCCTCTCTTCCTCCTTCCCCCTGTCTTCCTCCTCTAAGGCTTTTGCCTCCTCCTCGACCTTTTGAGCTGGCTCCTTCAGCTCCCTTCTGCAGACAAAACAGAAAACATGGCTGAGAGTCCCACCAGAAACTTGGGCTCCCTAGTCCTGGCTGGCCCTGCACTTCATTCCTTGACCCTGAGGCCATTTCCATGAATTCTCCTCAACCCACATAGGTTGGGAACATCCCAAGTGAGGGCATGGGTGGAAGGGGACCTCCAGGACCAGCCAAACCTGAGATTTGCCATCATAAGGTGTTGGCTGTGCAAGCTCCCTCTGAAGGCACAGCCAGACCCCTCCAGCCCCTGCCAAAGGCTGATCCAGCAGCTCTCTGCGCTGGTGCCTGGAAACGCCCTTTGTCTCTTGGCTTCCCAGTTTAAAGCAGAGCACAGATTGCTGACATCTGCTTAGCTCTCCTACAGTTCTTACTCAGCTCATTCAGCCCCCTTCTCCCTGGGCATAGCTGAAGCATGATTTTAAAGAGTTCAGATTTCAGCTGAGGGTTAGAAGCAATTCCCATTGATCAGGATGTAGGTTAGATAGGCAGACCATAGGTTAATGATTATGAGATGCTTAAGCTGGAGCTGATTGTGCTATTGTTTACCATTAGGAGCTTCTTTCTAGAGGGAAGTGGAGGAAGTGAACTGTTATAAGAACATCTTGAAACCAGTAGAACAATGGTTAGCACCTGGGCTTGATGTCAATCAATCACTAACTTGGGGACCTTGGATGGTGCCAGAGGGTCACAGAGATCTGATGAAGATATTCCTGACTTCATCCCTTAAGACCACTGACCCAATTCGAGACCATTGACCCAATTCAAGGGAAGAATTGCACAGGAGTGAAGGACCAATGACCTCATTTGAATACAGAGCAGGGATGGGAGGTGCTGGGGTTGTGCAGATGTATTGTATCTAAGATCTTGGGAAATAAGGAGAGGGCAAAGAACCTTGGACACACGGTCACGCCTTTTAGGGACGGCTCTGGTGCCGCCCGCCGGTGTTATTAAACATCCCACAATCTAACTTTAATTAGTTAGAGAGTCTCTGCCCGTGATCTTCGGTTTTAACGACTCCTAGCCTGCTCCTTCATGAGAACAATCCTATCAGTCAGAAAGCAAAGGCTGCAGGAACCCCTCTGCTGCAAGACAGGCTCTTGTCAGGCAGATTTCCTGCTGGAACCCGGCTGGGACCAAGCAAACCAGTGCTGGCTGCCATGGAAACCATTGGAAGCAGCCTCATCCATCTCCTCCCCATGAAACCAACTTCAGCCTGGCCTGAAGAAGTCCTGATGCACAGGCTTGCTTTAAGCACCTTCACTCCCAGCTCCACACTTGGCCTGTGTGTCCTGAGCTGGGCTGCCTTGCTGGAGCTGAGCTTCTCCTGTGCTTGCCTACGGCTGCAGCTGCAGGGGAGCCTAAAGG
This sequence comes from Melozone crissalis, assembly GCF_028551555.1. Classification (NCBI taxonomy): domain Eukaryota; kingdom Metazoa; phylum Chordata; class Aves; order Passeriformes; family Passerellidae; genus Melozone; species Melozone crissalis. The sequence goes on along the minus strand of NW_026535819.1, from coordinate 11,752,308 downwards.
ACAGGAGCTTTTCTGGCTGCTGCGCCACCATAAGGAGATCCCTGGCAAATCAGCAGTGCAAGGACTTCATCTGTGGCAGGAGCAGGACCCAAAGCAAGGTTTGCTCTGTGGCACATGCCTGCCCATACCACAATCCCACTGTTCTGGTGAAGAAGGCAGATGATGAAGAAGATGCCACTCAACACCATGGACTTCAAGACACCTCTAGAGGTGGTGCCAAGGCAAGCCCAGAGCCCAGCTCCCTGCAGGCAGCAGCTAAGCCAGCAGGGCTCAGAACTCAAATAGAGAAGAGGTTCTGTCTCAACAGAAGAAGGTCCTTCCTCTCTTGGCAGCCAGGGAGCTCAGAGTGGCCATCCCTGTGTTGCTGCTGGCCTTTGCTCTGCAGCTCCTCTGAGCTCACAGGCCTTGGAGCAGGGAAGCCCTGCAGGGACAATAACCCATGGCAGAGCAGGAACCCACGGAAGGCTGACTCACCTGTCCCTGAGAGGGGCCTGTGAGCCACAGTTGACCTCCTGGGGGCTCAGAGAGGAGCTGACACGTGAGGCCGCCCTGGGCACCAGCACCTCGGAGGTGGAGCCTCCCTCCATGTGGCACAGCTCCGGGACATTGCAGGTGGTGTTTAGGTTGCCAGAGAAGGTGGAGGAGACCTGCTGGCTCTCTCCTGGCTGCAGCACACCTGGCAGTGGCAGGATACTGAAAGCCTGGACGGAAGACAGGAGAGATTGAGGTGTTGAGCATGGAAATGGATCCAATGGAGCATCTTGGAGCAAACTGCTGCTGTAGCCAGAGGGGCCTATTCCCCAAACACTGCCAGAATCACCCTCACCTCATCCTGCATCCATGCCATTGACCAGTGCAGGGACCATGGGGAAAATCTTCTCCCATACTCATGGGTCAATGCATTAATTAGTACATGACATGAAAGTGAACTGGGATGGCTCCTGGCAGTAGAAATTCTCTCTGATGCCCAACTTGCCTTTAAAAAGTTTCAAAACTTCCTGCTTGTAGAAAAGGAGGAGACTCAGAGTGAGAGCTCTTGGAGCTGAGGGAAGGAGTCCAGCCCAGCTCATCTGACTCCTGAGGCTCTTCCCCTCTCTCTCTGATTTAAATGCTTCTTTCTCAAGGTGCTACAGCAAAAGCTCCTGCAAAAATTTCCTATGGAGCACCTGAGGAGTTCCAGGGGGAGCAGTGCCCTCCACAGGTGCCGCACAGCGTCCTTGGACAGCCCTGCAACGTGTCCTGCACGGCCTCTCCAACAAGCAGCTGCTCCAGCAGCACTTTGTGATGGGCCTGCAGGGATGGGAGGCCCCTCTGTGGCCAATGCTGAGGGCCCCCAGTGGCACTGGCAGCTCCAGCCCTGCTTGCCACACTGACAATGGGCAAGGGAGACAGATTCCCTCTTGCCTTCTCCGCTCCCAGGGGAGTGTGCGCCACGTCCAGGGAGCACCTGAATCCCTCCAAGCCTCGAGGGAGGTGAGGGTGCTCAGCAGTTGGTGCTGGCACCCAAAAAACAAGCCATTTTCTATGCTGGGAGGAAGAGACAGCCCCTCTGCAAAGTCTCCCTTTGTCAGACAGCTCCAGGGCCAGCAGTGCAATAGCAGCTCTGGGTGAAAGCAAAGCCCTGCAAACAGGGAGTCTGGCTGCCTTGGGAAGAGGTTCCATGGAGATCAGGATCACCCCAGCTTGCTCTGAGAGGGAAGCTGGAGGTGTTACCATTATAATGCAGAGAAAAGCCTCATCTTACATTGGGAAGGAAACAAGGCAAAAAATCCCACACTCAGCACAGGCCTGTAGGATCTGAGTCAGCTTCTCCAAGGAAAACTCTCCTATTTCTCCCTCCCCCTCAGCCCATGTCCAGCCACAGGCCCTGCTGCCCAGCCCACTGTCAGGGCACAGCACAGCAGGGCAGCAAAAAGGGAGCTCAGCATGAGCAGGACTTGGTGCTGGCAGGCTGGGGAGGCAATACAAGCAGTAGGTGTACAAGAAAATCTACCTCTGCTCCTGAAGATTGGCTAAAATCCTGCACTTCTTTCAGGGCTCTGGCTGCCTCCTCCTTTCCAGTCCTGAAGTGCCTCCATTGAGTTGCTGCACAATCCAGACTGGTTCTCCTCTCTTTCGGTGGCTGGGGTTTGAATTTAGGTGGGTGGAGCTCATCTCTGGAAAATAAATAACTATGAACAGGGACCTGCAGTGGGAGGGAGGGAGGGACACCTGCACGAGCAGCTCCTGGCCAGGATGCAGCCCCTGGGTGGGTGCTGGCACGTTGAACTGAGAAATGGTTTGATCCAGCCCTTCCCAATCCAGGCTGGGGCAGGTCTGTTCTAAAGGCAGCCCAGGGATGACACTGAGGTGCTGCAGCAGCTGCAACTGCTTGCATTGAGTAACTACAGAGGACAGGCATTAACACCTGGTGGGGATGCAAAAAGCACAGTGGGAGAGGAAAAGACAGAGAAGGCAGCAAAAAGGTGAGATTTGAGACACCGAGGGGCAGACCCAGCCAGTGCCAAGCCAGCACAGCCCACCCAGTGCCCAAGGCCAGAAACTCTGCAGCTCCACCTGGGATTTATCAGGAATATGCCCCTGACACTGCTGGGGGGTTGGTTGACATTTTACAACACTCCCAGGTGACTCAGGTCGCATTCCCCATCCATCCATCCTTCCATCCATACATACACAGGCTGTGGTGCGGGGACCCTGCCAAGCTCTGCCAGCCTTGGGCTTGGGGAGATTTCTGCCAGCCGTCCTGAGCTCCATAATTGTGCCCTCTGTTCCAGGAAGCAAGCAAGAAAGATTTTAAAAAACCCAAAACAAACCACAACAGAGAAACCTAAAAAACCTTCAACAGCTCAACCCTGTTCAAGTTTTTTCTTTAGGGACAGCTACCACTCTCCAGCTGAAATGCTGGGCTTTTGGGGAAAAAGAAAATGACATGTTCACCTCCAAATTGAAAAGGATTAAGGTAAGAGAACCTTTCCAACTAAAAATTATTGGCCCAAAGCTTTTATCTTTCCAAGAAATCTCTAATTAAGACCAGCCTGACAGTTAAAAAACTGGTTCTTCTGGTGGGGAGAAATCCTCCTCTTTAAGGGAAGCAGCCTGATAGTTAAAAGCAACTGTTTGGTCAAACTTCAGGCTCCCTGGCACAGCCTGCATTGCCTTTCCTTCCTGTTCACTGATTTACAGGCAGTGCCACGATGGCCCAGGTTCAGATGTTTGGTGCCATCCAGGGAATTTGGCATTGCCATTTCCATATGTTTTAATCGAAGTTTCAATCCTTGCAAACACTCTTCAAATGCCAGCTTTCCTTTCTTTTACAGAAAGCTCAAGGTTCCTAGAAGACTTTTAACATCCTCTTTTGTGCTCAGAGAGATGACATTTTCAAACAGATGTTTCCAAAGTTAACAGCATTTGAAAGAATAATGAACTCAAATCCCCCTGGATTCCAGCTTCGCCCAACTCCATTCTGTGTCAGACACTGAGATTCCCACCTCTAAGGCAGGAGCTGTTTGTGCCCCTCATCCCTCCTGTCCTTGTCCCCAGCAGCCCGTGCCTGTTTTCCCCGGCACAATCCCTGTCCCTGTGCACCCTGCCAGGAGCAGCTGCACACAGGCTCACATCTCCCCTTGCCCTCACCAGGGGGTTTCTCTCATCCCCGAACACGCCGATGAGAACGTTGGTGCGATGAGTGCCCAGGGCCTGCACTGCCACCACAACTGGGATCTCTGCTGTGCTCTGGGGCTGCACAATCCCACAGGGCTTGGGGCTGGAGTAGAGCACAGCAGAGTCCTCCTTGCGTTTCTGGAAGGGACACAATGAAATGCAGATTCAGAGGGACCTCTCAAGAAACTTTAGGCTCCTTAACATCCACCACAACAGCAACTTACACACACCTTTAAAACTCCCCAGGACAAAGGTCAAAGGCACAAACAAGATGCAAGAATTGTAGGTTTAGCACTCCCAGGGCATCCTCCAAGGAAGCTGCCAGCACAGGCACTGGTGTCTGTGGGTGCAGCAGCTTTTCACAACCCTCTAAGATCTCCCACAGGAAAACACTCTGAGGACTAGAACATCAACTGTTTTTTCAGGAGCTTAAACTGCCTCCTCAAGTTTACAGTTGGGTAGGATCCTATTCTCAGCAGATCTTTAGGACTGATAGGAAACCAGCAAGGTCTTATCCAAACCCTTTTTTCCCCTAATAATCTCCTCAGGATTATTTGACAGGAGGAGGTGGATGTGATGCCAAGCCTGGGGAATAAGCCCGTAGCAGCCAGGAAGGTGGCTGGGATTTCTAATGAGGATCTTCCTCTCATAGGGCACCTTCAGGTGGCACTCACCACACAGCAGCACTTGGGGGGACACTTGGAGCTCAGGAACGAGACATCTGGGCAAAGAGATGACCCCAGAACAATCAGAGATACTGAGAGAATGGAGAATGCCTACCCCCAAAGATTGCGAAATGGAGCAGAACACATTGGTCACTGTCAAATGCACATTGAAGAGCCCTACAATAAATTGCCTTCTACCTCTTCCCACTCCAACATGCCTTGTCAAGGAGGGGCAAACCCTGAGAGGCAGCACCCAGAGGCTGCCAAGTGCCCCAGGCAGAGCGCTTTGCCCCACAGCTGCCTCAGCCCCTCCTTTACCCAGGAAGGCTGGCAAGGACTCCTGGAAGAGTCCCAGTGACCCACGAGCTCTGGGGGAGCCTTCCCAACAAGGATCAGTGCTCCCTAAGGCTCAAGGAACACACAACTCCAGGGTCTCCGTAAAAATGACTCCCTTCTCTGCCATGGTGCTGTTGCCCTGCCTGAGAACTCAGCTCTTTGCCCCAGCCCTGGAGGGCACGAGACAGCAGCTGCCCCACAGAGGGGCTGATCAGCCCCTGCCAGGCCCTGTAGCTCCCTGGCTCCTTCACTGCACAGCTCCAGGCACTGCCTGGCCCCAGCTCCACCTGCTGTACACAATGGCAGCCCAGGCACTGCCTGGATGGCTCTGCCTGGCACAGGGAACAGCACCAGGGAGCTGCATCCCTCTGGGCATCACACTGACACCCACAGCAGCACAGCAGCATGGAATTCTGCTGCAGCAACAACGACTTTTGCTCTCAACTCTGATGACATTAAAGCTCAAAATGGGAAGCAGAGGGAAGGACAAAAACTGGAGCTGACCTGCCACATCAAGGGCTGCTTTCCCCTTGTCAGACCTTGCCCTCCCCACTCTTGCTGGGAGCCACTTCCCCCCTGCCATGTGCCCTCATGGACAGAGCCAGAGCTTGACTCTCAGCAGCTGCTTGGTGTGGCCCAAACCAGTGCACGGTGCTCACAACCAGCACAACCCCACCTCTTGCAGCCAGGAGGAGAGGAGGCCCTCAGGAAATTTGTTCCACCTCAAGCACCAAAAACAAGGCCAATCAATGATATCATTCCTGGTGCCTTTAGAAGAGGGCCAGAACCGTGCTGGGCTGTGAGCAAACGTGCTTTTCACCACGGGCTGCTGCCCAAGCACTGCTGTTCTCGTGTCCAGCTGGCACAACATGAGGGCATTCAGCAGCACTTCTCCTTGGCAGCTGCAGCCAGCACAGCCTGGGCAAGGCAGTGCCTGGGGGAGGCCAGGCAAGGGCTGGTACCTGGCTGTGATGATCAGGGCTGCCACTCCCTTGCCAATACCCTCCAGGTCCACCAGCAATCTCCGGTAGAACTCCATCACCGTGTTGGAGCACAGGGTCACCTGGTGGAAGAGAAGAACAGTCAATTCTTCCTTCCAAAAGCTCATTACCCACGGGTGATATCCTCCAGTTCCTGAGGGAGGATTTGGCCTTCATTCTTCTGCTGCTCCATGTGTAGAGCACAGTCTCATAGTAACAAAAGCCTTCTGGCAATACCAGATTTGTTAAACACACCTTGCTATCAGGGCACAGGTCAGCTACATTAAAACATTAGACTACAGCTCCATGCACCACTGCATTCAAATTAAGGGGCCAATTGCTCATCTGACTACAAAGACATCCATGCAGAGGAAATCTGACTTGACCACAATGAGTTCAGCTTTGCAGCAGGAGGCTGAGGGCAAAGTGTGGCCCAGCAGGTGCTGAGCAGTTCATGGCTGCCCTGGGACCCCGAGCCCAGGCTGGCTCTGAGAACTCCAGCCCCATGCCAGGAGTGGGGAGTTGCGCCAGGGTGGGCATTGACCAGAGGCAGAACCCTCAGAGCCAGAACTTCCCCAGGGTGAGCATTGACCACAGGCAGAACCCTCAGAACTGCCCCAGGGTGGGCATTGACCACAGGCAGAACCCTCAGAGCCTCTTGCTCAACACCGCAAGAGACAAGCCACCAACGGGACCAGGCAGAGGAGAAAGGAGGAGGATCTCTGTCTTGAAATTCCACAAGAAAGGGTTTATTCCAAGCAAAAGGATCAAAGCCAAAAGAGCCCTGCACACTCCTGCACAAGGAATTTTGTACAGATACAAATCAGGGGGTGAATACAAACAGCAAACCAAAAGAGAATCCTCAGGGGAGCACTGAGGGGATTACATCAAGTGTCTGGGGCCACTTTGGGTAGGAGGGTGGGGAGGATGGCTCACATGGGCCAATGGGGCCTCCAGGAATAGGGGAATTCCAAAGGGGCATTGCAGACAGGGATTGGCTCCAGGTTAAATTGGCAAAGAAGGTTGGGGAACAAAAGGGGCTGGGTTTGACAGGCAGGGAAAGGGCTGGAACAAGGGGCAGGGAATGGCATGAGGGACAGCTTTGAGGGAGGGTAAAACCCAGGGGTAAACCAACTCGGGGAGAACACGGGGTACCACAAAACAAACCACTTAAGAAGGAATCAATACAATAAATTTGAACCGCTACACATGGCTGCAGATTTTTTTGTCTCCACTGGAGCTTCCTGCAGTGAACACAAATCGTTCTGCTCCCCAGGAGGGGGGAAATGACACCACGAAGAAAAGCTAACTGCTTGATACAATGACATATCTCTAACAGCCACCTTCTGCCCTCATCCTTGCTCTGCCCCGTTGCAATCAAATCAATCGCTCTCAAAAACACAAGAATTGCTTCAGGCCTTGACCATAAGGTCTGTGAGCTCAGCATATGATTTTGGAAAGCAAACAGTGCTCCCTGAGGAACATCCCAAGTAAGCCAGCTAGCAGAGGCCCCCAGCAGTGCAGATCTCTCAGTGCCAAGATGCTCCAAGCTGGCACCAGAGCTAAAGCCCTCCCACCCTGCAGTGCAGCTCCAGCCCTGGTGCTGCAGCGTCAATGGCTGGGCTCTTGCCGTACCTCGATGTCCTGGTGTCCCTGGGGGAGGATGGTGCCTTGGCTGGGATTCAGGGTGAACTCCCTGGGCTCCACATGGAAATGGATTCCCTTCCTCCAGGCCGGGTCGGTGTCCCTGCGGATCTGATCCACGCTGTCCACAGCCGGCTGCGTGCCATCGTCCGACATGCGGAGCTGGAACGCCAGGGGGGGCACCGCGGAGCTGTTGGTGAGGCGGCAGCGCTGCGTGTAGGGAAAGCCTGGACAAGGACACAAATATCCATTCAGGCACCAGTTCTCTCTCAGTGATGAGTGTGCACCCAGACCCAGCATTTACTCTGAGAATTCAGGCTGTCCAATTCCCTGCTCAGCCTGCCAACACTCCCACCTTTTTCAAGACATATAAACAGTGAGTTGTCAGTGAGAAGAAGCTACAGCAAAAGAAAGTGAGGATGGAATCAGGAACTAGAACGTGATGCAAAGCACCCTAATGCAGCTTCTCTCTGCAGGACCCTTAAGGCATCTCTTGCTTTGGGCCAAACAGCTGAGCACCTGACAGCTCAGAGCCCACTCAACTGGGGGCACAGCCAAGCCTTGCTTTGAGATTAGCAATTAGGAACCAGGTCCCACCTCACCCAACAGACGGGGACATCACAGCCATGATGCTCACTGAGAGTGCTGCCTGCAAGGCTTCACCCCACCTTGGCTCTGAGATTTGCTTTCCATCCTGCAAAGCCAGAGATACAGCCACTCATGGTGGGGATGTCCTGCAGAGCGCACAGAGCAGCCACAGCCTGCTCTGCACTGCACATCTGTCTGGGCAAGCCAGCTCTGTGGGGAGGAGACTTCTCCCCAGGCCTGCTCACCAAGAGCATCTGGGACACAGATGGGGAGAAAAAAACAACTGCAGCTGCAGCCCAGAGCTTCTCTGTGCCCATCCAAGTGACCACTGCCAGCTCCAGCAGGGACTCCAGTAGGGAGGCAAGAGAGGCACAAAAAGGACAAACCCAGATGTCAAAACCTGCAACGAGACTGAGGCCAGCACATGCAGACAACAGTCAACAGTTACAAAGAAGCAGAGATACAACAGCTGCCTTCAGCCAACGAGCCCTTAGGAATGAAATTGGATTCAGCAGGATCTGAATCTCCTGCTTCAGACCCAAATTTCCATCTCTTGCCTTTCGTGTTTCATTCCTTCCAAAGGTAACTTGACAAGCGCCTCCGTGGTAAAGCAGGCTGGGGAAGAAGCAGCTCAAAAAAGGCAATGAGTTTCCTTCAGAAGTTCATGAACTTCATTGTTCTGGGTTTAGGCTTGGCAGTGAATGTTGCCCTTGGTCTGGGAAGGGGGATAGGGGTTCTGGGGGGTTCTGGGGGGTTTTGGCCCTGGGCTGGGCTTTTCTCTTGGGGGTTTTTGGGAGTTGTGGCGTGATGCCGTGGGCGGCTGTGCAGTGGGAGCTGAGGCTGGGCAGGGAGCGGAGCTTCCCTTCCTCCCGCTCGGGGGTCGCAGCTCGGCCGCTGCTGCTGCGGGAGGTTTGTGCTTGGCCCGGGACTGCCCTGGCCGCAGCTCAGCGCTGGCACCGACCCTGCCTGCCTGCTGCTGCTGCTGGGCACTGCCCACATCCCCCTGCCCTCTGGGGCTTTGCAAAAGGAGCATTTCCTCCTTCCCTTCCCTTCCCTTCCCTTCCCTTCCCTTCCCGGAAACTTCCCTTCCCTTCCCTTCCCTTCCCTTCCCGCACCGGCTGGGGGGGGACCACTGCCCTGCCAGAGCCCACAGCTCCTCCTGCTGTGACCAGAACTCCACCAAAGGGGAAAAACAGGACTTGGCATCTGGGAAATGTCTGTTCTTGTCTTGTCTGTGCTCTCCTGAGATAGTCTAGCAAAGAACTGTTATTCCTTTTCCCACAGTTTTGCCTGGGAGCCCTGTCATTTCAAAGGGATAATCATTTGGAGGGAGGGGCTCATCTTTCCATTGCAGCAAGATTCCCACCTTCCTTGGCAGACATCTGTCTTTTAAAGCAGCACAGAGACACCAGAAAATACTGCCTTTCTATTCCTTGCTTCCATTGGATCTCACAATGGCAAAATGCCCCCTGAGGCAGCAGCAGCAGCCGCAGCCCTGCAGTTCACAGCCTGAAGAGGCTGCTGGGGCAGGGCAGGAGTGAGGGATGCTTTTCTGTTGGAAGGCACAGATCCCTGAGGCTGTGTCCCAGCCCAGGGAACACTCACCAAAGGAGATGTCCCCGAAGTCGAGCTCAGCGAGGTCGAAGTGTAAACTCGGTGCAGTGACGCTGCCCCTGCAGGCCGAGGACAGAGCAGGCAATGGCTCGGTTAAAGGCACAAGACTCTGTGCTTTGATGCTCAGGGACAGCTCATGGGAAATGTGCTTCTGCCCAGCAGCTGCTGGGCTTTGTGCCCTTCTACAGCCCCAGTGAGGAAACAAAAGTTCCTGGCCCTGGTGCTTTGTTGCTGGTCAATCTGTCACTTCAAATGTGTTCTGGGGACTTTGCTGATGAATGCATCACACACAGAAACAAAGAGAACATCTGCCAAGCTGAACTTTGTTCATGTCAGTAGTAACAGCTGATGAACTCGCTTCAGGTTCTGCTCATTAAGGACCTCTTGCTGTAATTATGGGCTGACCTGTTCCCATTGCCACTGGTGAGAACATCACTGCTGGCTGATGGAGAAGCCTTGGGCCAGCAATGTTCATGTGCTGGACGTGAGACTTTGGAGGGAGGGGAGGAAAGACAAGGCCCCAGCAGCCCCACAGCCAGATCAGTGCTCGTGCTCCTGCATCTGCCCCGGGGCTGATGCCAGCACGGCTGCAGCTCTGCTGGGGCTGGGGGGATCAGGGCCTGCTGGGGGCAAGGCACAGCATTCTGTTCTTAGTCTTTGGCCAGAAATTTCACCACAATAGAGAAGCTGCCAGTTAGGGGAATCCCTGGCCAAGCTTCAGCACTACCTTCCATTCCATTCCTTTCCCACTCCTGCCCCATGTTACATGCTCCTGCCTTCAGGTGGCAGGATGGGAATAACATTCCAGGGATGACTTCAGGGCTTGCCTGAGAAAGAAGGTGTCTTCTTCTTTTCAAATTATCAGGAGAAGAGGATCCAGCCAAGTTCAGGACTCAGCTGTCAGCACTGAAAAACTGAGTGCAAATCAGCCCCCGCATCTCTTCAATCCCTGGGCGGTACCCACCAGACTCCTCTGTTCCTGCTGTAGCAGTCATCTCTCACACACACCTGGCTCCCCAAGACCCAAAGACACAAGCTCTACAAGTCTACAGCTAAACGTAACTCCTCTGAATTTCAGCCAACACCACTAAACTGTTCCCTGAGCCCACAGCTAGAAGAGCTGTGAAGGAGACATCCCTGACACTGTAAGAACCAAAGGAAAATCACTGCCAAGAGATAGGCCTGGAAAGCTATATTTTGGGCTTTTCTCTGTTAATTGTGAGCTGCTCCTTAAGACACTTCTCATCCTGTTAGATCCATCCTCTCAATGAATCACTACTGCACCTGACAGGCAGAAAAGATAAGGTATGGAGGAGTTTTAAAAGGTTGTTTTCTTCTGCTTTTATAACTAGGTCCATTGACATGTTTGTTTTCTTGTATGGCATCTAAAGACAGGTCCATGTCTCCCAATGGCACCTTGCAACCCCCAGACACTGCTCTTGCTTTGAGCAGTGTGTTTGCTCAGATGATTTCCAGAGGTGCCCTCCAGGACCACTGCAAAGCCACGTGCCTGTGGCCTCCCAGAGAATGGCTCTGTTTGGCTGACAGTGCTGAGGAAGCATTTCAGAAGCTGCTTGTGCTCAGCAGGGTGCAAGCCAGCTCCCAACATGATCCAGCAGCTTCCAGGGAATCTGGGACAGAGAAAGCTCCAAGGCCACTGAAAGCAAGAGCAGATGCCTTCCATCCTGCTCACTTCCAGCCAGGCTGCAGGCCAGCAGATCCGATGCTTGGTTCCTTCTGTAGCTCTTTCCCAACTCTGCTCTCATCCAAAGGTGTTTGCACAGCGACAGATGAGCTGCCTCACCTCTGGGTGCTCAGCTGGTACCGAGCTGCCCGGGCACCGACATTGCGCACCAGCCAAGTCTGCTGGGTGCTGACCTTGACTGGACACTTGGAGAAGTCCAGCTGGGCAGGGAAGTCCAGCACAGCTCGGGCACCAACGGCCCGAATTGGCACAACAATCCTTTCCCTTGCAGTGAGGCACACCAGCTCGTGGCAACAATCCTGCAGGAAAAGAAACTGGCTCAGCACAGGACATTTAGTGCCATCCCCATGGCAGAAGAAAAACCATTTCCTATATCCCTTCAAGAGCATCCATTTACCTATTGCACCCTCAAATGAACACTAAGTTCTACTACTATGTCACATTTTAAAGGCACCAGTGCACTTTGCAAAATCTGTCTCAGTGGCATTAAGCTCTTGTGTCACTTGGGTCATACAGATAACAGCCCTAGGCCACCATCATTCCTACTCTAAACTTTAATGATGTTAAAGAATTCCTAAGCCCCTTCTAAGCAACATGGAGCTGGGGAACACAGGACATTGCTCTTTAGGCTTCTATATTCCCACTGTCTGAGAATAGGACAAAGTGTTCAACTGACTCTAAGCAGCAAAAGGAAGAGGAGAAAACAGCTGCACCCAAAGACATCCTGCACCTCTGGCCTGGTGCAGAAACATCAGGTAGCTCACAACTCCCCTCTAACTTTGCCTGTCCAACCAAGTCAGGAGAAGAACAGTGCTAAGAGGTAGCAGGATGCTGTTGGAAAGGGCCTCTCTTGGTTTCCCTGCAAGGCTTCCTCCCTTCCATGCCATGCCCTCAACCCTTCTGTATGAACAAGCCTCCAGATCAGAACATGAACCCTCCAGATCCCAGCACTGAGATCAGACTTGCCAGGGCCTCAGCACTGCCGTTCAAACCTCCCCACAAAAGCACCTTTGGCACGGAATGGGTGCCAGCTGACAGAGCAAGCACAGGGACAGGCATGAAGACAGAGCCCCAGCAGTGTCACTGCCACGGGCTCTGGGCTCACAGCTCTGCCTGCAGCTTGTACCTGCCCTACACCAGCTCCTGCAGGCAGGTGTCCAAGTCCCCTGCAGCTCAGCAACCTCCTGCTGACCAAGGGCACCCAGAGCCCAGTGTGCCTGTGCCAGCCCGGGCTCACGGGCACAGCACATCCTCTGCCCTGGCCCTGCAGCTGTGCCATGCTCACTTGTGCTCTGGGACAGCACAGCTGCAAGGCTGCACAACAGAGGGGGGGAAAAAGCACCGGCTTTGCTCCAGCCTAGGGGCAGGCAGGGAAGCTGTTGGCAGTCCAGGAAGGAGGAAAGCTCTCTGACCTCTTTGTTCCTCTGGTGTTTTCCATCAGAATGAAACCCCTTCCACTGCACCTAGAGATGGCCCAACATCCATCAACAGCCCTCTGTCATTTTCATTCTAGTTCCTGTGCATCTTCCCTTGGCAATGCTCAGCAATGTGCAGGGAGGGGAAGCAGAGCCTCTCAGGCCTGGCTGCAGTGCCTGCCAGCAGTGCCAAGGTGTGACTGGCTGCAGGCTGCCTGCCCACGCCTGGAGCCCAGCTCACAGCATGCAATGGGCTGGAGCCAGAGTGCAGGGAAAACAATGGCTGTGGAGATCATTGTGTGCTTTGGCTCCTCCAGCCTCACCTGGTTCTTGCTGGGGGTGAAGCGGATGCGCACAGGGGCAGAGGCGCCCGGCGGCACGGCACGGTACGCATCGCTGGAGCTCACCAGCTGGAAGTAAGGTGAGCTCTCCATGGAGACCTTCACCACGTGAAGAAACTGCAGCAAAGACATGAAATTATCATTTTGCCACTTGTGGAAACAGGACGAGAGGAGACCTGTCCATGCCCTGCTAACATCCCTCCCTTGCCCCTTTTCCAAAGTACTTTCAGCTGAGCAGGCACAGGCACATCATTCACAAGACTGAACTTGAATCCCTTCTCTCTGGCTCCAGCGTTTTGGCCAGGGGCAGTAGGGCAGTGCCTGCTGGGAAGGAAGGGCCGAGCAGGTCAGCACCAGCAGGATGGAGACACAGCACCTGAACCAAGTCACCTGCGTATTCAACAAGGCCAAAAAACCTGCTGGCTTCTGCCTGCACACAGCCATGAAGTTGTCATGTTCCAGAGGGGGAATGTGCTACCTAAAAGCAAACCAGCACATTACTGTGGGGCAAGGAAGATATTCCCTTCCAGCAGATCAGGTTTGGGTAGGGACCTTCTGGGGATACAGTCAGGCAGGCAGAGCAGCAAGACAGGAGACCAAACACTGTGGTCTTACTGGGAATAAAAGCAAACCTGAAAAGCAAAAGAAGGAATGAACACAGCAAGACAATCCCTAAAACAAGGAGATGGCAAAGAGAATTTAAATGGGAAGTAAAGCAGCAAGGAAGAATCATAAAACCATGAGAGCAACCAGCTTGCCAACAATGACAGAAACAGAGACAGGCGGTGTCTATTGACCATGGGGCTTCAGAGGCATTTTCTGCCTGGAGAAACAGGACCAGCGCTGACTGACAGTGTGGTTCCAGTATGCAAAGCCAATCTTGGCTCTCCAGGGCTTTCTGCTGCCTGTGAAGGCAAGCTGGGCTGCTGGGCATTCCTGCCTGCAGCCAGCAGGCCAGGTTCTGCCCTCTGGGGTACCCATGCACAGCACACATGCATTTTCTAACACACTGATATCATCAACCCCTGAGCACCAAAATGCTCTCCAAAAGTCTAAACCAGATGATTTGGACTCCCTCCTGTCTCCTCCCACCAGCCCACTCTTGGAACAAGCCTCACTTGAGAAAATGTTTCCCTGAATGAGATTCAAATGGTCTCAAGTTTTCCTCTTTACAGTGGAACACAACTGACATTTTTTAACTTTTCCTCTCTCAGCTCTCTTGGGAAACTGCAAAACAATCCCAATTTCTTCAGGTGAAGGTGGAAACCTCCAGGAGCACGTGGCTTTGGATGTGCTGTGCTTCTGCAAAGGGAAAGCAGAGCACCGTGTTGCTTTTGGAAAAGCTGAGCAGAGCTGGATGAAGCTGAGCAGGAGCCTCAAGTGGCACCTAAAGGCCTCTCACTGCTTCTGCTCCATCACTCTGATTGCAGGGCTCTTGCAGAACACGGTTCCTGCAGGGCCAATGCCATTAATGAGAAGTGATTCCAGCATAAAGTGCAGGAGGCTCAGCCCCTGAGCTTTGGCTGTGAGCTGCATAAAGGGAGCCAAACTTGCTGAGAGAGGCAGAGATTCCTACCAGGAGCCAAGATTAACCAAGGACACACAGGGTGTGCTATAGACCCAAGGCAAAGCATGAGAGCAGGTAAGAACTGTACAGCCCTCAACATTCCTGTCAATCCAGAGCTTTCAAGAGAAGGAAACTCCTTTGGGATAGACACCATCAATGCCTGGCCAAAATCTGGGCACAATTCCCAGCACAGGAAGATTTCCACCATCTTGCAGAAGAAGGTGCTGAGACATTTTCTTCTGCATGTGCTGCAGCAGATAACTTGCTTTGCTGTCCACTGAGGGAATGACAGCACTCTCCTCTTCCAGCACAGTGTTAAAGCTCTGGGTGCCAGCACTTACCTTGTCCTTATTCATGAGAGACAGCACCATTTCAGAGACCTCCCGAGCGACGAAGTTCTGAAATACCAGCTCTGGTGGGGAAACCCCAAACCAGCTCTGTTTCGGGGCAGCTGACGGCAGCTGGAGAGGAGAGAGAGCAGGGAGAGCTTCAGCTGCTGGGAGGAAGGTTCATGCAGGAGAATCTTCCACTGATCCCCAGTGAAGTACAGACTCTGGGGGAGCACGTCTGCCCAGCCCACACTGGGCAAACAGGGGCTCACCCACCTCTGCTCTGAGCTGATCCACAGCTGCTGGGCCACACAGAGCAGGCTCAAGCCAAGCTGCTCTTCTGGCATGGATTTCTCCAGGTTTCTTTCTCCAGAATGCCAGGCAGCACTTTCCTAAAATACAGCCCTGTGCCCATGCAGTCACAGAGCTCTGGGGCATTGACTGAGCACTCATGGAGTAAGTAAAACCCATGAATTTACAGGAGACTCCATGGGAAAGGATTTGGGATGTCTTTTACTCTGAGACAGGGAAAGTGAGGCCCACACAACTGCAAATATCTTTTTTGCTCTAGAACTTAGAAATCAGTAAGAAGAGCACAGGACCAGAGGAGGTTTGAGAGATGAGGTGACATTTGGCTGAAGCCAAAAGGTTATTAAGCAAAAGAATGGAATTTGTTGGTTCTGTGTGTTATTTGTGGTTTGCATTTGTTCAGGTTGGTTTGTTGAGTGTCACAGTGAGAGGGACAGGGTTGAAGACCTGACCAAAAGGAAGGAGGACGAGAAGGGAGGGCACAGAAAAGTTGGTGCTCAGTAGAGAATGGAAGCCCCTGAGTACCCATCCAATGGCAAAGGGCACAGGGACCACCCCAGCCGGGTACAAAGGGGATACAAAGATGGCCATTTTCTCAGAGGGTGTGTGTGTGTGCTTGGCTCTCAGGGAGGGAGACATCCCCAGCTCAGCTGAATCCTTACTAAGATACACTTTTCTTTTGCTTTGATGATTTTGTTCCTTTTCATTGTATTTAAAAGTTAGTGTTTTCCAAAGAGAGGAAAAGGCAAAAATAAAAAGACAAATGAGCTGAAAATAAAAAGACAAGTGAGGTGAATGCTGAATGAGGATAAGTTTCAGTTATTTTCTCAGCAACTCGGGTAAAAGTAGAGTTGGTATCTCCTTTTTCAGTGGCCTTTAAATGGGTGCTTTCTTGTCATTACTGCGATCTTATTTCATGCCATTCTAGAGGCACGTCTGGAATGACACAACAACAGAAAATGCTTCTGGAGCAGAGACATTGCTTGGAGAAAACTCTGCCCTGCTTTGTCTGCCTTCTCCAGCCACACTGCTGTCACTGCAGAGACACAAGCAGGTCTCCTCTGTGACTTCACAGCAGACACATTCCGCTGAAGGGAGTGGCTGCAGCACACTGTCCCTTAGCTGTGCCCTTCCCTGAGGTGTTCCCAAGGCCCCTCTCCAGGACAATCCTTTACCTGGATTGTGTTCCATGTCTCTTGCTTCCAATTTCCTACTCAACAGCCCACCTCAGTCACCTACCCGTTTGGACTGTGCTTTATACCAAGCTAGTCCTGCCAGAAAAGCAGCTTTAAACACACCTCTGAGAAGGCACTGATCTAGACAAAGCACATCCATTCCCCTCTGCCCAGGGCCAGTCCCCTGTACATCTGGCAGCCTACAAAATCTAACACCCTGTCAGGGTCCAACACATTGTTCCAGCCCAAAGCAGAAATGCAATTTGTTTTGTTCAGTTTGAAGTAATTCCTGCAGATCCTTGGCCTTCAAAGGCCAACGCTGCCACTCTGCAGCGAATCCTGTGACCCCGAGCATTTGATGGTGACCACACCAAAGCAAGAGGTGGCTCCTTCAGCAGGAGAATGGCAAAGGGCAATTTTGGGTCTCTGTGTCCCCAGCCTTCCTCCCATTGTTTTAGCAATGGCAGCTGCACTCCAGCACACCCCAGTAGCTTCAGCAGACGGTATTTGTGTTGCCTTAGTGCAGATCAGCACTCCCAGTCCACCACTCCCAGCACTTTGCAATGACAGCAGGACCTGGACACTGAGGTATTTTGCTGGAGGCAAGCCTGTCACAAACACACACCCTCTTCAAACTTCATGTGAAACAGAAAGGAAAAGAGCAGGAAAAGGCTACCTTTGGGCGAGTCTCACTCCTGTCTAGAAATGGGCCAATTCTGGGCAGAATACTCCCCCCAGTGCTGGCCTCCTTCTTCCTGCTGAGAAACTTCTCCCTCTGGAACTTAGAGGGAAGCAGCTGAAAGGCAAAAGTAAACCAGCTAGAGCCTCAGAGTTGTGCTTGTTCAGAAAGGCTTTTCTTGAACAAGTGGCACTGGTGAATAACTTGTGATCACAGCCACTAGGACATTCCTGGAAGCCCTGGGGGTTTCCAGCTGAAATACTTAGCATCAGTGAATTAATAATACAGAGTGGAACACACATACTCCAGCCATATGGCTCTGTCCCATTGCCTTCTCCATGATTGCATGGGACATGGTTGGGGATTTCTGCTCTTTGGGCATTTGTTTCCTCTTACGTTTCACTGGATTGAGGCAGTGACCTTTCCAGAGAATGGGGAGGAGCTCTCCAGAACTGCCTGAACTCCATCCCTGCACAACGCTCAGAACTCACAGCAAGGAGATATCGCTGCTGGATGAGTCCAAGAGATGCAAGAAGGGAACACTGTACCAAGAGTGAGGTGCACAGGAATGTGTCCAGGTTTTAGTTCTCCCTGTTAATTGTTTTCTCTGTCTGGGCTGACAGAGCCCTCCACAGAAGAAAACAGAGGCATCTCCTTGACAGAGCCTCAGCAGTGGGACATCTTCAGCCAAGTGAGCTGCAGACAGCAAGGGACCTTTGTGGCCCTGGCTCCAGCGCTGCCTGCAGGGCTGCATCTGTGCCCACACAGGAGCTGGGAGAGAACAGCTGCTTTGGAAGCTCTTCCAGCTGGGACCAGCCGTGGCTCTCAAGGCTTTGGGCAGAGTTTGAGCTTCCCCCCGCCACATGCCCAGGTGCCCAAGGGCAGGATGGTCAGAGCAGCACAGGTGAGTGCCCAGCCTGACAGAAGGAATTCCTGTGGCAAAGGGAAAGGGACAGAACACATGCTCAGGCCTTCAGCTGTGCATTGGTTTCACTTGGCTCTGCTGGCACAGCCAGGCAAGACACAGCTGAAGCATCCCACAGTGCTCCCTATTGCACCAGGACATCCCCAGCAACAGCAGCACAGCACAAAGGGCTGGGCAGGGGCTCTGCAGCTTCACAGCACTGCTGGACAACAGGGGCAGGGAGAGCAGGGACACCAGGGCAGTGCCAGCCTTAACACAGCCCCAGTGGGTACTCACAGTATGAGGCTTCAGCCCTTCCCTGGACAAAAGACGAGGTGTTGGTGTCTTCTTTGGCAATCCAGACGCCATTTCCAAGGGACGATGTCGCAGGTCAGCGACAATGCCTCAACAAAACTGGAAGGAGCAACAATGGAACTCTGAAAATCCACAACCCAATTCATGGCAGCTTCAAGGCATATTCTGGTGCTAAAAATGATACATTACTTGAAAGTAGCTAAGTGCTTGTTTGGTGTAAGCAGCTAGCTAGTATAGTTAGGCCTCTAGTTGGACTTTATTTGAACTATATGGCTACCTTGTGCAATTCAAAGTTAGATCATACTGAAACCTGGAGCTAAAAATCTGAACATTAATAACAGTTCAAAGAGACAAAACTGTAGCCTAAATATTACTCAAAAATAGCTAGAGTGGGCCTCCTCTTCTTTAGGTTAAAGCACCCTTGCTCTCTCAGCTGCTCCTCACAGCTGAGAGACTAAGGAGAGACTGGAATGTTACGGCTAATGGCTTAAATATCATTATAAAGCACTTTCTGTCCATTGTGACAAAACTGTATAAAGAAGCTGTGACCACCCAAGCCCACCCCTCCCTGAAAATGCCTCCTGACTGGAACTTGGCACTGTGAGTTAAGCTGCCTAAGGGAACTTGAGACAAGATCAAGGTGACACTATTGTCCCATTACCTCAGGTCTGGGGAGAAGTAAACAAAGCTGAGGAGAAAAACCTATCCACAACAAAGCCAAACCCAGCAGCTGTCCTGAAAATCAGCTCTGTCTGGGTTCAGGCTGGGGAAGTCATAGCCACAGACTCTTCTGCTGAGGCCAGGTTTGCACACAAACCTCCCAGCTAAGACCTCCACAGTGCCTCCGGACCCATTCCTGAGGCCTTGCACCAGACGACTGCAGGGCATGCAAAGCAACACAACAAATCTGATAATCCAGAACCCAACTCATGGCAGACTCAAAGGATATATGGGTGCTAAAGATTTTATATTATTTGAAAGAAGCAAGAGACAGAGTCCAACTTGCCCCACCCCTGGGAGGTACCTGGGCAAGGTATCACCTTGCCCAAATCTGCATTAATCCATTGGAGTCTTACATTTTGCCAGACCTTACCACAGAGAAGACCAGAAGAGGATTTAATGGTAGGCCAATGGGATCCATGGAATGGTGATATTTTCTACTAAATCTCTCTCTGTCACTCTCTTTCTCCTCCCCCCCTTCCCAACCTCCATCCCCCTCCCACTTTTTCTTTTCTTTCTCTCTCTTTCTCCCTCACATTTACTGTTCCATAAAATCCAGACCATTGACTTTGGCATATGGTCTCGTCTGCACCTCAATACAGAGGCATCTCCCTAAAAATTTTAAAACCCAGATGATAAAAACCCACTGAAACTTGAACAGAACTCATTCACATTTAAGCAGTTTAAGCAGTTACTATAGGGAAAAAATTTATAGACTACTATCTTTAGAAAATGTTGCACTTCTTCAGTAAAAAAAGTACAATCAGTAGTCCATTTATTGTTCATCCTCTCAGGTGTACATGTCACTGAACTACTGCGCCAGAAGACTGGCATGATCACATCCTCTATTTCCCTTTGGCATTCTCTTTCAGAGCACAGATGAAACAAAACCAAAAAGTTCAACTTTAGTCGGTCTTTACCTTCAAATGAAATTCAGGACTCCCTAGCAGACACCAGTGTTCTGCACGCTGCGGAGCTTTTCGCAGAGGCCAATGCTCTGCACCTTTAGCAATTCTCCACGCCGACAATTCACCTGGCGAATGGCCCGGTGCAGCCGCCTGCAGGAGCCCAGGCTGCGCACACCCAGCCAGGGCCGCGCTCTCAGGCAACTGAGGCCGCGCCGCTGTCACAGACGCTGAGGGCCCGGGTGCGGTTACCGGGCAACCGCGGCACCGAGTGCGGGGCCGGGCGGGGCCGGGCCGGGCCGCAGGGATTTGCAAAGGAGATTGGCACTGCAGCGACTGACTGCAGTTTGGGGCTTCCCAAGAGTCTTTCTGTAACTAATGAAAGATTAAAATGTGGTGACGAAGGCACCTATGCCAGGTCTGTACATTGCTCTTTGCAGCACTAGTATCCGACCCTGGCTGGAACAGCAGGAGGGGCTGAGGCAGCAGGGAAGGGGGCTCAGCCTGGAGGAAAGGAGGCTCAGGGGGGACCTTCTGGCTCTGCGCAACTCCCTGACAGGAGGGGACAAGAGGCTGCTGCAAGTTCAGGCAGCGCCGGAGCCGCCTGGCTCCCCCTCTCCTCCCCCGCTCCGCCTCTTCCTCCCTCCCTCCTCCTCCTCCTCCGCTCCCGCAGCCCTCGCAGCCCCCGGGAGGGGCGGGGATGGAGCCGGGACAGGTCGGAACGCAGAGAGGCCTGGGGGAATGCCAGGACTGGGAGTGACTGGGCTGTACTGGGATCATCCTGGGAGCAGCTCCTGGGTGACTGAGTTCTACTGGGATCATCCTGGGATCACACTGGCAGTGAGGAGGAGCAGCGCGATGGCTCCAGCCCTGGGGCTGAGGGTGCTCCTGGGGGGCCAGGGGCGAGTGGGACCCCCGGCACCGGGACCCTGAACCGCCACTGCCAGCACCGGGACCCCCCTGCTCCCCTTAGCCTGCACAGGGGCCCCCTGAATCCCCCTGTTGTGGACATCAGGACCCTCTGCTCCCCTTTTCCCGGGCATCCCATGGCTCCCAGGCTCCAGACTTGGCGTAGGCTTGACTCTGGGACAACCTGGAGCGCCTTGGTCTCCCATTCCTGCCTTTCCCAGGCACACCTTTCTGCAAAAACAGAGACCCCCTGAACTCCCCCTTTCCGAACATCCCGGGTGTCCCCACTCTGGTCCCCACTTTTTGGGAAACCCTGGACTCCCCTTTCCTGGGCTCAAGGACCCCGTGGAACTCCCTTCTACCTCTCCACGTCCCTGCCCACCCCCCCCCCCCCCCCCATTCCCATGACCCTGAGACCCCCCTGGCACCCCCATTCCTGAGAACCCAGATGCCCTTTTACCCCTTTGCTCAGTACTGAGACCCCCCTACACCCCTTTATCCGGCACCGACTCAACCTTTTCCCAGCCCCTTCTTCATTTTTTAGAAGCACAAGACTACGCTTTCTCTGTTCGAACTTCTCATGGGATTACAGCTATTTTAACATCTGCTTATTTTAACATCGAAGCCTTTATTTGATATCAATTTGAACACTTTAATCTCCTTATAGTTTTATGCGTTATGAAGAAAAAGAGTATTTTCTTGTTGTTAGGAAAATTAATCCAGAAACACCAGAGGTTTATGTTCACAAAGGAGACAGAGGAGTCCTTTCTGGCTTTATTCCAATAAAGGGAGAGGCCATGGGGCATTCCCCTGGGATCTCTTGAATTTTTGGAGGATGCAACCTTCTTTTTATCCTAATTTCCCGGCCACATTTCCCTTCTCTCTTTCCCCTTGGCTGAGGTGCTTGAGAGGTACAGATGCCCTGATACGCCTGACACCGAAGATTTCCCAAAGATTTCCCTCTAAAGTATAACCCTCCCTTTTAGTTTTTAATTCTTACGGAGTTTAGGGGTTTTTCTTCCCCATGGTTTCTTTCATTTCTCAATGGCTTATTTCGTTTATCTGCAAACCTAAAGTGTATTTGTAAAAGCAAATATCTTTTTCCAATCATCGATCAGTGGAATCCTTCCCATTGTTTCTTTTATCTTCCAGAGCTGGTTTTATCTATGAGCAGACCCACAGATTGTTAGTAAAAACAAATCCACTATTCCTCTCCTTTACAGCTTACAAGAAGATTTCAGCTCTAAAAACAAAGCATCTTCTCAGCCCTCTCATTTAAGACTTAACTTCTTCTTTATTGACTTTAGTGTCTTCATGTTGTTTTTTATATACTTGCATTTTGTTCTTTTCTCTCACTCAGAAGAAGACTGAAGTACTGAAAAACTTAACATCACGCATGAGGCCTACCTAACCTACCAATTACTACTAACAGAAAGCTGTGGCTCAGTTGTGTTCAGATCAGCTTTATAGTTAGTGTTTAGTTTTCTACACCAGCCACAGAAGTCTCTGGTCTCAGCCACGCTAAGAAGAAGAAGAAGCAGCCTGACAGCGAGATCTTCACAGCCACAGCCAGCCCTGCTCTGGCTAAAGCTCCGCAGCCTCCCCTGTCTCCTTGCCCAGCAGCTGCTGAAGCCCAGCCCGGCCAACCAGAGCCCATGGAGAGAGAAGCCAGCAAGCAACCCAGAAAACAGAAAAGAAGCCCAGCCTGCAGCAAGACTGCCCAGCCCAGCCCAGCCCAGACACAGAGCAGAACCCAAAACCCAGCAGCTCCCTGCCAACCAACAAAGAAAAAAAGTTTCTGAATTTTTTCATCTTTACCATGTGTGTTTCACAAAAGCGTGTCTAGCTTTCAGTAGCTCAACAGACTGTCAGATACACAAAAAACTTTGCATCACTTCCCTAAATTTCCTCCCACTCCAAAGCATAACACAGGGCCGCTGGGAGCAACTGGGATCAGACTGGGAGCAGCTGGGAGCAACCAGGACCATACTAGGAGCAACTGGGATCATCATGGCATCAGAGAAGGATCATACTGAGAGGGACTGGGTCTGTGCTAGAGGCAACTGGGATCACACTGGGAGGAAATGGGGACATGCTGGGGACCAATGGGATCATACTGGGAGCAACTGGCACCACACTGAGGGTGACTGGGATCCTTCTGGAATCATACTGGAAGTGATTTGGAGCAGGCTGAGGGCAACTGGGACCATGCTGGGGCAACTGGGATATACAGGAAGTGACAGGAATCATGTTGGAGGTTACTGGGAGTGGTTATGAGCAATTGGAATAATGCTAGAAACTACTGGGAGCAATTGGGAGTGAGTGGAAACACATTAAGGACAACTGGGATATACTGGGGGAGACCAGGAGTGACTGGGATCACAGAGGAAACTTAAAGTTACTGGAATAATACTGGGAGTATCTGGGAGTGACTGGAATCATACTGGGGGCAAATGGCACTGTACTGAGAGTGACTGGGTTCATATTGGAATCATACTGGGAAGGACTGGAACCATACTGGGAGTGCCTGGAACTATGGTAGGGGTGAATGGGAACAGCTGGGACTGTGCTGGGACCGAGCTGGGATCATACTGGGATCATGCTGGGAGTGACTGGGATGATACTGGGATCAGACTGAGTGTAACTGGAAGTGACTGGGACCATCCTGGGGGTGACTGGGAGCCACAGGGCCCATGCTGGGAGTGACCAGGGGGAACTGGGGGAACTGGCCCAGCTGGGGCTGAGGGTTGTTCTCCCCCTGGGCTGCCCTGCGTCCTGCTGCTGTCCCTGGCCCCACAGAGCCGAGGGACAGGGGACAGCTGAGGGACAGGAGACAGGGGCAGGGACGTGGAGAGGTAGAAGGGAGTTCCATGGGGTCCTTGAGCCCAGGAAATGGGAGTCCAGGGTTTCCCAAAAAAGGGGAACCAGCGTGGGAACACTCGGGATGTTCGGGAAGAGGGAGTTCAGGGGGTCTCTGTTTTTGCAGAAAGGTGGGGCTGGGGGCTGGGAAAGGCAGGAAGGGGGATCCAAGGTGCTCCAGGGCATCCTAGGGTGACGCTCCATGGCAAGTCTGGAGGCTGGGAGCCATGGGATGGCCAGGAAAAGGGGAGAAGGGGGTCCTGATGTCCAGAATGGGGGATTCAGGGGGTCCCTGTGCAGGATAAGAGGAGCAGGGGGGTCCTGGTGCCGGGGGTCCCACTCCCCCCTGGCCCCCCCAGGAGCGCCCTCAGCCCCAGGGCTGGAGCCATTGCGCTGCTCCTCCTCACTGCCAGTGTGATCCCAGGATGATCCCAGTAGAACTCAGTCACCCAGGAGCTGCTCCTAGTATGATCCCAGTTGCTCCCAGTCATTCTTTATTATGATGCAATTTGCCCCTGGCACAGTTCCAGTTGGTCTCAGTTGCTCCCCCTTTGATCCAGTGTGTTCCCAGTTCTCCCAGTTGCCCCTAGTGTAGCCCCAAGTAACTCCCAGTATGATGCCAGTCTCTCCCAGCAGGGCCGCAGTCATTCACACTTGCCCCCAGTTGCCCCCAGCAGGGTCCCAGTTCCCTGCAGCACGCTCCCAGTGGCTCCCAGTCGCTCCTAGTCCGGTCCCAGTCATTGCCTGCATGGTCTCAGGCACTCCCAGTATATCCCAGCTGCCCTGAACATTCTCGTAGTCATTGCCAGGCACTCCCAGTTACATCAGCATGGTTCAGCTGCCCCCAGTTTTATCCCAGTCACTGCCAGGACATCCCAGTTGTCACTAGCATGCATCCTGTCATTCCCAGTTGCTCCCAGTTCCTCCCACTGTGTGCACAGAGAGCTCCCAGCATGGGCCTGGTAGCTCCCAGTAACCCCAGTGTCACGATCCGTCCTTATGAACGGGTTTCGTGATTGTTCATGGATTGATCTCAGGGTGCAAAAAACCGACACAGTACAGGGGGATTTGCAGTAATAATCAAAACAAATGCACCTTTATTGAATGACCACAGCAAAATGCGATAGAGGGATTAAGGGAGAGAAAAATACAGAGAAAGAGAGAGAAAAGAGAGAGAGAGAGAGGGATATAGCTACCAAACGTAAATATGAAGTCCTTTGGTCCAGTCCAGTTGAGGATCCGCCTGTTACGTCGGGGAGATCTCAGAGGCACAGTTCATCTGGACCCCAATTATACTCTTTTTCAATGGGGGAAGGGAGAATGAATTTTGCAACTGAATCAAAGGTAGTTTTGGGGAAAGAGTGGTGTTTCGAAAGGGTACACACAGTCCATGTTCGGCAGTGGGCGTGAGCCATTGTTTTTGTGGTCCAATGCTCACACCTGCAACATCCATCTTGCTTTGGTCAGCTTGCCTCTCCCCACACACCTCCCACGGGTTGGGGGTCTCAGTCCCAGTCCTTGGAAAGTATAAGAGGGGGCTTTCTCACATGGGAGTTTGATGTCTCGGTCTCTTGATGAAGAGGCTTCTTACATCTCAGTCTGTGTGTCACGGTGGTTGCAAATGAGTGAGAGGGGTCTTCTGCAGGGTTCCACCACTCAGGAGAAGTCCAGCCAAACCGAGAGGTGGGGCAGCCTCCAAGGCTGTTGATGCAAAAAGGGCACGGTGCCCCCTTCTTCTCATTGGGCTCAGTGTAGCATACAGCAAACAACACCTGTGGAAACAGTAGCTTAGCAATGCTCTCAGGTCTCAGGGCCTTGTGGCATATGACTTTCTCCTACAGAGGAGACGGGGGGATCTTCTCTTCAGTGGTCCTCAAATGATGATCGCGAGGCAGATGAGGGAAAATTCAGACAGACTCTTACACCTGCTCAAGGGGAGGTCTCTGTCCCTGTCACTCCCTTGCTCTCCTCCCCTTTTCTCTTTCCATCTCTCTCTCTACCTCACATTTACTGTTCAATAAAATCCACTTTGGATTTGGTCTTGTTAGCGCCTTAATTGGGGCTGAGGCATCTCTCTAACAATTTTCTTAACCAGATTGCGACATGATTTTGGCACAGTGAGTTCAGGGCACTGTTGTCTGTCCCCAAGTGCCTTTGACAACAGCATGGTTCCCGTCCTCTGAGGAGGTTGTGGTTCTCTCTGGAGGAACTCTTGGAAACTTGGATGCAGCTTCCTCTGAGCAACTTACGGGAGAACTGATGAGGAAAATGGCTGTTGTGGGTGGCCAGTGAAAAGAAAATATTTTGTTGTCCTTCCTTGAAAAGTGTGTTAAAATCATTGGAGGAAAGGGAGCAAATGTTACCAGCGAGACTGACAAGGTTCATTCACCCCACGGTGAGGAACACAAGGCTGCTGAAAGTCCTACAAGAAGCCCAGCTCAAGTACCTAAATTCCCGAATATCTCCTGAATTCCCAGGCTTGGGTTCTTTGCCAAATGTGAGAATGAATCATTTTTCTCTTGATCCCTGTTACCTTTGTGGCAGCTACACAGAACTTCCCCTTCCTTTTAATAATCTGTATTGGGCCAAATTTTCTCTTTTCTTCTATCAGAAGCTGCCAGCAGCTGAGCTGGAGCTGTGCAGGAACCAATGAAACTTGGAATTGCCACATCAATGCTTGGATTGTCGGTTTATTCATATTTGGGATTTGTTTGCATTTCCATCACAAGTTACTTGTGGGAAGAGCAAATATTCTTCAAAGTGATTTATGCAGAGTTAAGTTTGATTCCTGCCAAGTTTATTTTGTCCAGTTCCCAGGAGATGCTCAAGGGGTCTCTGTGCCTCTTGCCCTGGGGGATGCTTGGGAGGGTTGTCCCTGTCCCTGTCACCCCAGGCCATTCCCCAGGGGACAATGAAACCTCACTGAAACTGTAGCAAATTTTGCAAAAGTGGCAGTTAATGGAACAGTCAGCGCTACCTTGAGAGCTCAGTAACAAATCAAGGCAGCCCAAGGTAATTATGGGGCTCTGTGTACACCTAAAGTAGAACATATAGTAAATGGCAGGTATTGAAGGGAAGAACTTGATCTGTCTTCCCCAACAGTCTTGGGGACATTGGCAGGAGCAATTATGTCATTGTCTTCTTTATGGACTGTCAAGCTGAGGACTTGGAGGAAAATGTCCAAAGGCTTCACCCACAGAGACTTTTTGCCCTGAACTCCTGAGAAGAAAGGAGTCTGTGCCCCAACAACCCCATAGCTCAGCCAGAGGCTCATGCACAGCCCCCCTGGCAAAGGCTGATCCCAATGGATGCTCCAAACCAGGCTGAGGGTTTGCAGCAGTGGGGGAACTGGCTCAGATGTGACGCACATCTTAAACTGATCAAAAGAAAAACAATGAGGCTGTACTCTCCTGGAAGAACTTTGAGCACTTTATGGGAATTAAAAGGACTATAAAAGGGCTGGAGGTGGACTTTGTACAAGGGCTTGGCATGGAAATGGCGTCACAATGACAGAGGGGAGAGATAGGTGGGATATTGGGAAGAAATTCTTCCCTGTGAGCATGGTGATGCCTTAACAGAGCCTGCCCCATTCCTGGAAGTGTCCAAGAGCAGCTTAGATGGGATTTTGCCGCAACCAGGTCGAGTGGAAAATGTTCCTTTACCTGTCCCTGACAGGGGGTGAAACGAGATGATCTTTTAGGTCCCTTCCAGCCCACGCCATCCCAAGACTCCATTAATCTATGACTTCATCGGACCCACTGGCTCCCAGGAGTGGAGTGGGGTGCGTTGCCTGGCAACAGGAGTTGTGTTGAGGAGGGCCTCAGTCCTGCAAGGGATTTGGAAGGAGAAGGAGCCTGCTGGCTGCTCGTCCTTTTTATCATTGCTTTGCTTATTGCTTCTATCAACCCTTTTGTTCACCCTGTTTGTCGTCCATTTTGCTCGTCTCTGACAGACCCAACTGGGCAGAAGGCTTGTGACAAATCAGGGACAGAGTGTGTGCAGACAGGGGGAGAGGAGTGTGCTCCTACATTCTGGGGTGTGCCCCAACCTTGCTGTGGTGTCATGGGTTCCTTTCTGTGCTGAAAGATGCTGTCCCAGCCTCTGGAGAAGCTGCAGAAGGAGAAAGCAGATCAGCAGGACATGATGGCTGCCATGGACATGGTACAGTCTAAGGGGCCTCTGTGCCAGCCCAGGGCTTCCCAGGCAGGGTGACAAATGCCCCTTGTCCCTTGGTGGCTGGGTGGCAGAAATTGTCCCCTTGAGAGGGGGAATTTCCTGAGCTCATGGGGTCTCTCACCCTTCACATGGTGCGACCAAGCTCACCAGGGTGATGGGGCAAATGGGGCCACAGCAGCCTGAAAGGGGCATGATGGCCTGGAGGAAGCACTCTTCCCTCTGCCCCTCACACGCTGGCCCTGCCTGGCATTCCTCATCCCTTTCCCCGCCGCTCTCCTGCCGTTCCCCTCTGCTAGAAGGCGGACAAAGCTGCCTTGGACAGCAAAGTCGATTGCAGCCAGTTTGAAGAGAACATGGAGGAGCTGGATGAGAGGATGCAGGAGTTGCAGAGCCAGATTTCAGGCCAGGAGCAGCACTGGAACAACATGCAGCAGCAGTTCAGCAATGCAATTGAAGACAAGGTGAGGGGTATTTCGTCCCCACCATGAGGAACTGGCACCTTTGGGACTTGACAGCCTGCGGCAGCATCCCTCTGAGGATCCCCCTCCAGGCTTTTCCCTGGAGAGCTCCATGTCACATCCTGGAGCAGCTGGCTGAGGCTGTGCACCTGTTCACAGCTGGATCGCCTGGAGCTGAAGACTTTCCGTAAACACCTGGAAGACTCCTGGAACAGGAGCATGGAGGAACTCGAGGATAGGCTGTTGCGTGAAAACGCCGCTGGGATTAAGAAGTGAGTGCAATGGAGATTCTGAGGGCTTTGGGAATGGAGATGGGAACTGCTCCTCCCAGGCAGGGCTGTCACACACTATGCCCCTGAGCTGGGCCATGCCCTGCCCTCCTGGCCATGCACATGGGGGGACTTTGGTGCCAGAGAGGGGCTGAAAGCGCTGCAGGGGCTGCTTGAGATGGTGGCATGGGTGCCTGTGCCCTTCACCTGGCATCAGCCAGCACCTTGGGGATGGGGAGAAACAGGCTCAACAGCCCACGGTTCACCCTGCAATGGCCGTGACCCTGTGCAGTGACCTGCCCTGCAGCTGGCTGCTGCAGGGAGCTGCTGCCTGTGTGCTGCAGGCCTGTGGCCCCAAGAGCTCAGCTGGCCCTCTTCCCTCACCCTCCATAGGCAACTGCCAGTCCCTTTCAAGTGTCTGTCGTGTGACCGCATGCTCAGCGTGCAGGTTCCTGGCCAGTGAGTAGCACCAGTGCATTGGGGGCAGCAGGGCTGGCATGGGGGGAGATGGGTGCCAGCAGTGACCCGCTGTGCTGGGCACAGGGGTGACGGTGTCTGCTTGGGAGGGGCTGATGTGGGGAGCCCCTGTGCAGCCCTGCCCATCAGCAGGGCCTGTGGGGGCTCATCCCAAGGGCTACAGGCAGCGAGATGCCATGGGCTACAATCCCATGGCTTCGGGGGTGCTGCCTCCAACAGGAACAGGTTCGTTGTCCCCTGCCACACAGCTGTGACCCCTGCCCTCCCCAGGTACCCCGAAAAACTCCTGTATTTGCAGCCAATGCCCCCTAGCAAGGAGCCACTGCCCAGCCAAAGGTAAGGGCTCTGAGGACACATTCCCCGCGCCTGGGGTGCAGGGTAGCCCTGACACAGCAAAAAGGGCTCTGCACCTGGGCTGGGGCAGAGGAGCCTGGGGGGACGGGGCAGCGTAGGGGAGCAGAAGGCAGCTGTGGAGGGCCAGTGCTTGCCCCAGGGCTGGGGGCTTTTGCATTCCTTGCCTTGCACTGCCCTGTCCGGCCCACCTCTCTGTCCCAAGGTTGCTGAAAGCACATCTGATGAGCTGTGTCTGTTTTCAGTCTGAGCTCAGGCTTGGTGGGGAGTTGTGTGCCTCCTGTGAAAGGAGTTCCCAAAACCAATCCCTGCAGCTGGGACAGCGCAGCTCCTGCCAGCTGGTGTCCTGTGCACAGGGACCTGCCATGGCCATGGCCAGCACACCTTGTTGTGGGGACATAGCCAGCAGATCAAGCCTGGTGGGATGGGCTTGGGGCTCCTGCAGCAGGTGGACAGGAGCTGGCAGGGACATGCCCCTGCAAGCAGCACTGTTAGTGCCCTCCCTGGCACAGCAGGGTGATGCCCTGCATGCCACTGGGCTGGGCACTGAGCCTCCTCTGTCCCATCCCACAGGAGGCCACTGGTCTGTGCCAGTGTCCCCCGTATGCCTCAGATCTCTGGGGACCATCAAAGCAGCAGTTTCACGATGCAGAACATCAAGACTTCCCCACATACAAGTGCACAGCTGCAGCGTCTCCTGGTACACCACAACAAGGTAGGTGTGATGAAGGTAGAGACACAGAATGGTGGCTGAGGCTTTAAGCATTGCTGACTATCCAGGAGGAATCTGTGCCTTCAGTCCCCAGGGAGACCTGGGTTGGGAGGATTATTGGGGGGTGCTGGATTGGGCCCTGCATTGCAGCCAGCTGCCCTCTCCTCCTCAGCCTAGTGTGACCCTGCTGCACGGTGATGGACACATCTCGAGGGGCCGTAATGACCAGCATCGCACGGTGATCAGGACACAGGATGCGTCAGATATGGCCCTGTCAGGGCGAGGGGGTCAGTGACGACAGGGGGCTGATTATCTGCAGGGTGCTAGCTGGTGGATGAGTGGGGCTCTGTGTAGTGAGCTGGATAATGTGGCATGGGTATTTTGCGTCTGGGGTAAGAAGGAAGGGGCAGAATGGAGCAGGAGAACTGGCACATGGGGCAACTGAGCTTGGAGCTGGAGTTACGTGGGAGAATGGCCATGCCCACTGTGGGACAAGACCTTGAGTCCTGGTGCGCTGGGGCCAGCACCTGTGGCGGCTCACCCTTGTCCTTCACCACCCAGGCCCTGCCGCCTCAGGAGAGCACCGGCCAGGCACAGCTCCTCGACAGCTCTCATGGGCCCCAGGGCTCGAGCAGCCTCTCCAGCCCCGCCAGACATCAACAGCCCCCGGCCAGCTGGAAAGGACTCAGCACCCAATGCTCGGCCTGGGACATCTTGTCCAAAGCGAGAAACACCTGTGACAACTGTCATAAGGAACTTGACTTTTTACTTGTATATAATAACTAAGTTAGTTGTATATAGTTATTAGGTTAATAAAAACTGTTAAAATTACGGGCAGAGCCTTGTCTCACAGCCTGTCTCTCCCCAGGCTCCCTGGTGCTCCTTCAGCTCCTTCCCTCCTGCTGTGGCTCTGCCCCCGGGCTGAGCAGATCGAGCCCCGGGCCAGGCCCTGAGGCCGCTGCTGCTCCCGCGCCGCCTGCGGGGCAGCCCTGAGGCTCCAGGCCGGCTGTGGGAGCAGGAGCCGCGCTGCAGAGCCCGCGGCCCTCACGGGCTGCGAAGGCACGGGCAGATGGCCATGGGGCCCGGCTGGCACTGCCGGCGCTGCTGCTCTCGGCTGCCGCCTGCAATCCTTACAGGCAGCCCTCATGCCGGCTCAGGAGACGCTCAGAGCCGTGTCCGAGGGCTGGCCCCGACCCGCGGCCCCCAAGGGCACTTGTCCCTTCATCTCTGCACTGCCACATTCCGAGCTCATTTGTCAGCTCCCTCCTCCCCTTCCTTTCTGCGGGGCAGCGTTAGGGGCCGGCCCAGCTGCTTTCCTCCCGCACAGCCGGCAGCCCCTTGCCCACAGCTCCCTGGC
Organism: Melozone crissalis; assembly: GCF_028551555.1. NCBI lineage: Eukaryota > Metazoa > Chordata > Aves > Passeriformes > Passerellidae > Melozone > Melozone crissalis. Next base: position 11,720,889 of record NW_026535819.1, on the reverse strand, counting down.
GGGAGGCAGAGCTGCTTTCCAGCTGGGCAGCCCCGCCGTGTCCCGCAGCCCGGGCCGGATCCTGCCCGCCGCCGGCGAGGCCCGGCGGCTGGGCCCGGCCATCCCGGGCCAGAGCAGCTACCTGGCCGGGGGAACACAGCCGGACATGGGGGGACACAAAGCAACACAAAGGGGACACACGACGGGCACCGTTTCCCGTGTCCCCATTGCCGCAGAGCAGCGCCGTGTGCGGGACTGGCACGGACCCGGGCACAGAGGAATGTCTGTGCTGTCACCGGAGAAAGGACACGGCAGGGGTGCTGCTCACAGATGAGGGTGCTTGGGGCTGGGGGGGCTCTCTGACCTTCTCACACCTGCGGAGGTCGGGGCAGTCTCTGTCCCTCTCAGCCCTGGTGTGACCCCACCCAAACATCATCGGGGTCAAAGGGACAGAGACACCCGCAAACCCCCAGAACGGCAGAACCTGGGATTTGGTTTGGGGCTGAGGATTTAGGAAGGGGCTGGAATTGGGGCTGGGTTGGAGTTAGGGCTGAGATTTGGATTAGAGCTGGGATTGGGGTTAAGGCTAGACATGGGATTGGCTTTGGGCTGGGGTTGGGTTGTGGTCTGGGGCTAGACAAGTTTGGAATTGGGATGTGATTAAATACAGAACTGTGTGTGTGTAAACGTGGAGTGAGATTGAGACCAGGATCAGGGTCAGGTTTGGGACTGAGCTCATCCAGAGCGGGACAGAGGGGATGTCACTGCAGGATGTCCCTGGCATCATCCCAGCCCTCCTCAGGCACCTCCAAACATGAGGGGCAGCTGGGTGCCCCAAGATCCAGGTGCTCGCACACTGCCCCTCCATACCAGGCAAGCATTCCCTGAGGGCAGCCCTGACTGTGACCCTTAGGGCTCTGGGATCAGCCCTCATATCCCTGTGGGAGAAGATGCAGACAGGATGAGAGATTTTCCCCCCCTCTTCCCTGTGGAAAGAGGAAGCCCAGCTGCCCTTTCCTTCCGGTGACTCTCCTCTCCTCAGCTGAGGATGTCAAACTTCCCAGGAGCAGGAAAATCCCCATTCCCTGTTTCCTTGTGGCAGCAGCTTGGAACACCCACTCAGAATTAAGGACTTTCTGACAGCCCTGCTGAATGACACAGGGAGGAGATTTGTGAGAAAGGGAGGAAATTGTATTTCAATAGTAAATAAAAGGTGCAAAATTATTCCTTTCTGTCACATTTGTTTTCAGTAAATTGCACTTGTGGGAAGAGAGAAGGGTGGGGCTGGGGGCTGGGAGAGGTGGGGGGCGAGGAAAACGTTGGTGTGGTGCTCGATGAAGAGATGCAGGGGGGTCTGGGTTCTCAGGAATGGGGGTGCCAGGGGGGTCTCAGGGTTATGGGAATGGGGGGGGGTGGGGTTTGGCAGGGACGTGGAGAGGTAGAAGGGAGTTCCAGGGGGTCCTTGAGCCCAGGAAAGGGGAGTCCAGGGTTTCCCAAAAAGTGGGGACCAGAGTGGGGACACCCGGGATGTTCGGAAAGGGGGAGTTCAGGGGGTCTCTGTTTTTGCAGAAAGGTGTGCCTGGGAAAGGCAGGAATGGGAGACCAAGGCACTCCAGGTTGTCCCAGAGTCAAGCCTACGCCAAGCCTGGAGCCTGGGAGCCATGGGATGCCCGGGAAAAGGGGAGCAGAGGGTCCTGATGTCCACAACAGGGGGATTCAGGGGGCCCCTGTGCAGGCTAAGGGGAGCAGGGGGGTCCCGGTGCTGGCAGTGGCGGTTCAGGGTCCCGGTGCCGGGGGTCCCACTCGCCCCTGGCCCCCCAGGAGCACCCTCAGCCCCAGGGCTGGAGCCATCGCGCTGCTCCTCCTCACTGCCAGTGTGATCCCAGGATGATCCCAGTAGAACTCAGTCACCCAGGAGCTGCTCCCAGGATGATCCCAGTACAGCCCAGTCACTCCCAGTCCTGGCATTCCCCCAGGCCTCTCTGCGTTCCGACCTGTCCCGGCTCCATCCCCGCCCCTCCCGGGGGCTGCGAGGGCTGCGGGAGCGGAGGAGGAGGAGGAGGGAGGGAGGAAGAGGCGGAGCGGGGGAGGAGAGGGGGGGCCAGGCGGCTCCGGCGCTGCCTGAACTTGCAGCAGCCTCTTGTCCCCTCCTGTCAGGGAGTTGCGCAGAGCCAGAAGGTCCCCCCTGAGCCTCCTTTCCTCCAGGCTGAGCCCCCTTCCCTGCTGCCTCAGCCCCTCCTGCTGTTCCAGCCAGGGTCGGATACTAGTGCTGCAAAGAGCAATGTACAGACCTGGCATAGGTGCCTTCGTCACCACATTTTAACCTTTCATTAGTTACAGAAAGACTCTTGGGAAGCCCCAAACTGCAGTCCGTCGCTGCAGTGCCAATCTCCTTTGCAAATCCCTGCGGCCCGGCCCGGCCCCGCCCGGCCCCGCACTCGGTGCCGCGGTTGCCCGGTAACCGCGCCCGGGCCCTCAGCGTCTGTGACAGCGGCGCGGCCTCAGTTGCCTGAGAGCGCGGCCCTGGCTGGGTGTGCGCAGCCTGGGCTCCTGCAGGCGGCTGCACCGGGCCATTCGCCAGGTGAATTGTCGGCGTGGAGAATTGCTAAAGGTGCAGAGCATTGGCCTCTGCGAAAAGCTCCGCAGCGTGCAGAACACTGGTGTCTGCTAGGGAGTCCTGAATTTCATTTGAAGGTAAAGACCGACTAAAGTTGAACTTTTTGGTTTTGTTTCATCTGTGCTCTGAAAGAGAATGCCAAAGGGAAATAGAGGATGTGATCATGCCAGTCTTCTGGCGCAGTAGTTCAGTGACATGTACACCTGAGAGGATGAACAATAAATGGACTACTGATTGTGCTTTTTTTACTGAAGAAGTGCAACATTTTCTAAAGATAGTAGTCTATAAATTTTTTCCCTATAGTAACTGCTTAAACTGCTTAAATGTGAATGAGTTCTGTTCAAGTTTCAGTGGGTTTTTATCATCTGGGTTTTAAAATTTTTAGGGAGATGCCTCTGTATTGAGGTGCAGACGAGACCATATGCCAAAGTCAATGGTCTGGATTTTATGGAACAGTAAATGTGAGGGAGAAAGAGAGAGAAAGAAAAGAAAAAGTGGGAGGGGGATGGAGGTTGGGAAGGGGGGGAGGAGAAAGAGAGTGACAGAGAGAGATTTAGTAGAAAATATCACCATTCCATGGATCCCATTGGCCTACCATTAAATCCTCTTCTGGTCTTCTCTGTGGTAAGGTCTGGCAAAATGTAAGACTCCAATGGATTAATGCAGATTTGGGCAAGGTGATACCTTGCCCAGGTACCTCCCAGGGGTGGGGCAAGTTGGACTCTGTCTCTTGCTTCTTTCAAATAATATAAAATCTTTAGCACCCATATATCCTTTGAGTCTGCCATGAGTTGGGTTCTGGATTATCAGATTTGTTGTGTTGCTTTGCATGCCCTGCAGTCGTCTGGTGCAAGGCCTCAGGAATGGGTCCGGAGGCACTGTGGAGGTCTTAGCTGGGAGGTTTGTGTGCAAACCTGGCCTCAGCAGAAGAGTCTGTGGCTATGACTTCCCCAGCCTGAACCCAGACAGAGCTGATTTTCAGGACAGCTGCTGGGTTTGGCTTTGTTGTGGATAGGTTTTTCTCCTCAGCTTTGTTTACTTCTCCCCAGACCTGAGGTAATGGGACAATAGTGTCACCTTGATCTTGTCTCAAGTTCCCTTAGGCAGCTTAACTCACAGTGCCAAGTTCCAGTCAGGAGGCATTTTCAGGGAGGGGTGGGCTTGGGTGGTCGCAGCTTCTTTATACAGTTTTGTCACAATGGACAGAAAGTGCTTTATAATGATATTTAAGCCATTAGCCGTAACATTCCAGTCTCTCCTTAGTCTCTCAGCTGTGAGGAGCAGCTGAGAGAGCAAGGGTGCTTTAACCTAAAGAAGAGGAGGCCCACTCTAGCTATTTTTGAGTAATATTTAGGCTACAGTTTTGTCTCTTTGAACTGTTATTAATGTTCAGATTTTTAGCTCCAGGTTTCAGTATGATCCATCTTTGAATTGCACAAGGTAGCCATATAGTTCAAATAAAGTCCAACTAGAGGCCTAACTATACTAGCTAGCTGCTTACACCAAACAAGCACTTAGCTACTTTCAAGTAATGTATCATTTTTAGCACCAGAATATGCCTTGAAGCTGCCATGAATTGGGTTGTGGATTTTCAGAGTTCCATTGTTGCTCCCTCCAGTTTTGTTGAGGCATCGTTGCCTGCGACATCGTCCCTTGGAAATGGCGTCTGGATTGCCAAAGAAGACACCAACACCTCGTCTTTTGTCCAGGGAAGGGCTGAAGCCTCATACTGTGAGTACCCACTGGGGCTGTGTTAAGGCTGGCACTGCCCTGGTGTCCCTGCTCTCCCTGCCCCTGTTGTCCAGCAGTGCTGTGAAGCTGCAGAGCCCCTGCCCAGCCCTTTGTGCTGTGCTGCTGTTGCTGGGGATGTCCTGGTGCAATAGGGAGCACTGTGGGATGCTTCAGCTGTGTCTTGCCTGTCTGTGCCAGCAGAGCCAAGTGAAACCAATGTACAGCTGAAGGCCTGAGCATGTGTTCTGTCCCTTTCCCTTTGCCACAGGAATTCCTTCTGTCAGGCTGGGCACTCACCTGTGCTGCTCTGACCATCCTGCCCTTGGGCACCTGGGCATGTGGCGGGGGGAAGCTCAAACTCTGCCCAAAGCCTTGAGAGCCACGGCTGGTCCCAGCTGGAAGAGCTTCCAAAGCAGCTGTTCTCTCCCAGCTCCTGTGTGGGCACAGATGCAGCCCTGCAGGCAGCGCTGGAGCCAGGGCCACAAAGGTCCCTTGCTGTCTGCAGCTCACTTGGCTGAAGATGCCCCACTGCTGAGGCTCGGTCAAGGAGATGCCTCTGTTTTCTTCTGTGGAGGGCTCTGTCAGCCCAGACAGAGAAAACAATTAACAGGGAGAACTAAAACCTGGACACATTCCTGTGCACCTCACTCTTGGTACAGTGTTCCCTTCTTGCATCTCTTGGACTCATCCAGCAGCGATATCTCCTTGCTGTGAGTTCTGAGCGTTGTGCAGGGATGGAGTTCAGGCAGTTCTGGAGAGCTCCTCCCCATTCTCTGGAAAGGTCACTGCCTCAGTCCAATGAAACGTAAGAGGAAACAAATGCCCAAAGAGCAGAAATCCCCAACCATGTCCCATGCAATCATGGAGAAGGCAATGGGACAGAGCCATATGGCTGGAGTATGTGTGTTCCACTCTGTATTATTAATTCACTGATGCTAAGTATTTCAGCTGGAAACCCCCAGGGCTTCCAGGAATGTCCTAGTGGCTGTGATCACAAGTTATTCACCAGTGCCACTTGTTCAAGAAAAGCCTTTCTGAACAAGCACAACTCTGAGGCTCTAGCTGGTTTACTTTTGCCTTTCAGCTGCTTCCCTCTAAGTTCCAGAGGGAGAAGTTTCTCAGCAGGAAGAAGGAGGCCAGCACTGGGGGGAGTATTCTGCCCAGAATTGGCCCATTTCTAGACAGGAGTGAGACTCGCCCAAAGGTAGCCTTTTCCTGCTCTTTTCCTTTCTGTTTCACATGAAGTTTGAAGAGGGTGTGTGTTTGTGACAGGCTTGCCTCCAGCAAAATACCTCAGTGTCCAGGTCCTGCTGTCATTGCAAAGTGCTGGGAGTGGTGGACTGGGAGTCCTGATCTGCACTAAGCCAACACAAATACCCTCTGCTGAAGCTGCTGGGGTGTGCTGGAGTGCAGCTGCCATTGCTAAGACAATGGGAGGAAGGCTGGGGACACAGAGACCCAAAATTGCCCTTTGCCATTCTCCTGCTGAAGGAGCCACCTCTTGCTTTGGTGTGGTCACCATCAAATGCTCGGGGTCACAGGATTCGCTGCAGAGTGGCAGTGTTGGCCTTTGAAGGCCAAGGATCTGCAGGAATTACTTCAAACTGAACAAAACAAATTGCATTTCTGCTTTGGGCTGGAACAATGTGTTGGACCCTGACGGGGTGTTAGATTTTGTAGGCTGCCAGATGTACAGGGGACTGGCCCTGGGCAGAGGGGAATGGATGTGCTTTGTCTAGATCAGTGCCTTCTCAGAGGTGTGTTTAAAGCTGCTTTTCTGGCAGGACTAGCTTGGTATAAAGCACAGTCCAAACGGGTAGGTGACTGAGGTGGGCTGTTGAGTAGGAAATTGGAAGCAAGAGACATGGGACACAATCCAGGTAAAGGATTGTCCTGGAGAGGAGCCTTGGGAACACCTCAGGGAAGGGCACAGCTAAGGGACAGTGTGCTGCAGCCACTCCCTTCAGCGGAATGTGTCTGCTGTGAAGTCACAGAGGAGACCTGCTTGTGTCTCTGCAGTGACAGCAGTGTGGCTGGAGAAGGCAGACAAAGCAGGGCAGAGTTTTCTCCAAGCAATGTCTCTGCTCCAGAAGCATTTGCTGCTGTTGTGTCATTCCAGACGTGCCTCTAGAATGGCATGAAATAAGATCGCAGTAATGACAAGAAAGCACCCATTTAAAGGCCACTGAAAAAGGAGATACCAACTCTACTTTTACCCAAGTTGCTGAGAAAATAACTGAAACTTATCCTCATTCAGCATTCACCTCACTTGTCTTTTTATTTTCAGCTCATTTGTCTTTTTATTTTTGCCTTTTCCTCTCTTGGGAACACACTAACTTTTAAATACAATGGAAAGGAACAAAATCATCAAAGCAAAAGAAAAGTGTATCTCAGTAAGGATTCAGCTGAGCTGGGGATGTCTCCCTCCCTGAGAGCCAAGCACACACACACACCCTCTGAGAAAATGGCCATCTTTGTATCCCCTTTGGACCTGGCTGGGGCGGTCCCTGTGCCCTTTGCCATTGGATGGGTACTCAGGGGCTTCCATTCTCTACTGAGCACCAACTTTTCTGTGCCCTCCCTTCTCGTCCTCCTTCCTTTTGGTCAGGTCTTCAACCCTGCCCCTCTCACTGTGACACTCAACAAACCAACCTGAACAAATGCAAACCAAAAATAACACACAGAACCAACAAATTCCATTCTTTTGCTTAATAACAAAACTTTCTTTTTTGGCTTCAGCCAAGTGTCACCTCATCTCTCACACCTCCTCTGGTCCTGTGCTCTTCTTACTGATGTCTAAGTTGTAGAGCAGAAAAGATATTTGCAGTTGTGTGGGCCTCACTTTCCCTGTCTCAGAGTAAAAGACATCCCAAATCCTTTCCCATGGAGTCTCCTGTAAATTCATGGGTTTTACTTACTCCATGAGTGCTCAGTCAATGCCCCAGAGCTCTGTGACTGCATGGGCACAGGGCTGTATTTTAGGAAAGTGCTGCCTGGCATTCTGGAGAAAGAAACCTGGAGAAATCCATGCCAGAAGAGCAGCTTGGCTTGAGCCTGCTCTGTGTGGCCCAGCAGCTGTGGATCAGCTCAGAGCAGAGGTGGCTGAGCCCCTGTTTGCCCAGTGTGGGCTGGGCAGATGTGCTCCCCCAGAGTCTGTACTTCACTGGGGATCAGTGGAAGATTCTCCTGCATGAACCTTCCTCCCAGCAGCCGAAGCTCTCCCTGCTCTCTCTCCTCTCCAGCTGCCGTCAGCTGCCCCGAAACAGAGCTGGTTTGGGGTTTCCCCACCAGAGCTGGTATTTCAGAACTTCGTCGCTCGGGAGGTCTCTGAAATGGTGCTGTCTCTCATGAATAAGGACAAGGTAAGTGCTGGCACCCAGAGCTTTAACACTGTGCTGGAAGAGGAGAGTGCTGTCATTCCCTCAGTGGACAGCAAAGCAAGTTATCTGCTGCAGCACATGCAGAAGAAAATGTCTCAGCACCTTCTTCTGCAAGATGGTGGAAATCTTCCTGTGCTGGGAATTGTGCCCAGATTTTGGCCAGGCATTGATGGTGTCTATCCCAAAGGAGTTTCCTTCTCTTGAAAGCTCTGGATTGACAGGAATGTTGAGGGCTGTACAGTTCTTACCTGCTCTCATGCTTTGCCTTGGGTCTATACCACAACACTGTGTCTCCTTGGTTAACCTTGGCTCCTGGTAGGAATCTCTGCCTCTCTCAGCCAGTTTGGCTCCCTTTATGCAGCTCACAGCCAAAGCTCAGGGGCTGAGCCTTCTGCACTTTATGCTGGAATCACTTCTCATTAATGGCATTGGCCCTGCAGGAACCGTGTTCAGCAAGAGCCCTGCAATCAGAGTGATGGAGCAGAAGCAGTGAGAGGCCTTTAGGTGCCACTTGAAGCTCCTGCTCAGCTTCATCCAGCTCTGCTCAGCTTTTCCAAAAGCAACACGGTGCTCTGCTTTCCCTTTGCAGAAGCACAGCACATCCAAAGCCATGTGCTCCTGGAGGTTTCCACCTTCACCTGAAGAAATTGGGATTGTTTTGCAGTTTCCCAAGAGAGCTGAGAGGGGAAAAGTTGAAAAATGTCAGTTGTGTTCCACTGTAAAGAGGAAAACTTGAGACCATTTGAATTTCAATCAGGGAAACATTTTCTCAAGTGAGGCTTGTTCCAAGAGTGGGCTGGTGGGAGGAGACAGGAGGGAGTCCAAATCATCTGGTTTAGACTTTTGGAGAGCATTTTGGTGCTCAGGGGTTGATGATATCAGTGTGCTAGAAAATGCATGTGTGCTGTGTCTGTGAACCCCAGAGGGCAGAACCTGGCCTGCTGGCTGCAGGCAGGAATGCCCAGCAGCCCAACTTGCCTTCACAGGCAGCAGGAAGCCCTGGAGAGCCAAGATTGGCTTTTCATACTGGAACCACACTGTCAGTCAGTGCTGGTCCTGTTTCTCCAGGCAGAAAATGCCTCTGAAGCCCCATGGTCAATAGACACCGCCTGTCTCTGTTTCTGTCATTGTTGGCAAGCTGGTTGCTCTCATGGTTTTATGATTCTTCCTTGCTGCTTTACTGCCCATTTAAATTCTCTTTGCCATCTCCTTGTTTTAGGGATTGTCTTGCTGTGTTCATTCCTTCTTTTGCTTTTCAGGTTTGCTTTTATTCCCAGTAAGACCACAGTGTTTGGTCTCCTGTCTTGCTGCTCTGCCTGCCTGACTGTATCCCCAGAAGGTCCCTACCCAAACCTGATCTGCTGGAAGGGAATTTCTTCCTTGCCCCACAGTAATGTGCTGGTTTGCTTTTAGGTAGCACATTCCCCCTCTGGAACATGACAACTTCATGGCTGTGTGCAGGCAGAAGCCAGCAGGTTTTTTGGCCTTGTTGAATACGCAGGTGACTTGGTTCAGGTGCTGTGTCTCCATCCTGCTGGTGCTGACCTGCTCGGCCCTTCCTTCCCAGCAGGCACTGCCCTACTGCCCCTGGCCAAATGCTGGAGCCAGAGAGAAGGGATTCAAGTTCAGCCTTGTGAATGATGTGCCTGTGCCTGCTCAGCTGAAAGTGCTTTGGAAAAGGGGCAAGGGAGGGATGTTAGCAGGGCATGGACAGGTCTCCTCTCGTCCTGTTTCCACAAGTGGCAAAATGATAATTTCATGTCTTTGCTGCAGTTTCTTCACGTGGTGAAGGTCTCCATGGAGAGCTCACCTTACTTCCAGCTGGTGAGCTCCAGCGATGCGTACCGTGCCGTGCCGCCGGGCGCCTCTGCCCCTGTGCGCATCCGCTTCACCCCCAGCAAGAACCAGGTGAGGCTGGAGGAGCCAAAGCACACAATGATCTCCACAGCCATTGTTTTCCCTGCACTCTGGCTCCAGCCCATTGCATGCTGTGAGCTGGGCTCCAGGCGTGGGCAGGCAGCCTGCAGCCAGTCACACCTTGGCACTGCTGGCAGGCACTGCAGCCAGGCCTGAGAGGCTCTGCTTCCCCTCCCTGCACATTGCTGAGCATTGCCAAGGGAAGATGCACAGGGAACAGGATGAAAATGACAGAGGGCTGTTGATGGATGTTGGGCCATCTCTAGGTCCAGTGGAGGGGGTTTCATTCTGATGGAAAACACCAGAGGAACAAAGAGGTCAGAGAGCTTTCCTCCTTCCTGGACTGCCAACAGCTTCCCTGCCTGCCCCTGGGCTGGAGCAAAGCCGGTGCTTTTTCACTCTCTCTGTTGTGCAGCCTTGCAGCTGTGCTGTCCCAGAGCACAAGTGAGCATGGCACAGCTGCAGGGCCAGGGCAGAGGATGTGCTGTGCCCGTGAGCCCGGGCTGGCACAGGCACACTGGGCTCTGGGTGCCCTTGGTCAGCAGGAGGTTGCTGAGCTGCAGGGGACTTGGACACCTGCCTGCAGGAGCTGGTGTAGGGCAGGTACAAGCTGCAGGCAGAGCTGTGAGCCCAGAGCCCGGGGCAGTGACACTGCTGGGGCTCTGTCTTCATGCCTGTCCCTGTGCTTGCTCTGTCAGCTGGCACCCATTCCGTGCCAAAGGTGCTTTTGTGGGGAGGTTTGAACGGCAGTGCTGAGGCCCTGGCAAGTCTGATCTCAGTGCTGGGATCTGGAGGGTTCATGTTCTGATCTGGAGGCTTGTTCATACAGAAGGGTTGAGGGCATGGCATGGAAGGGAGGAAGCCTTGCAGGGAAACAAAGAGAGGCCCTTTCCAACAGCATCCTGCTACCTCTTAGCACTGTTCTTCTCCTGACTTGGTTGGACAGGCAAAGTTAGAGGGGAGTTGTGAGCCAACTGATGTTTCTGCACCAGGCCAGAGGTGCAGGATGTCTTTGGGTGCAGCTGTTTTCTCCTCTTCCTTTTGCTGCTTAGAGTCAGTTGAACACTTTGTCCTATTCTCAGACAGTGGGAATATAGAAGCCTAAAGAGCAATGTCCTGTGTTCCCCAGCTCCATGTTGCTTAGAAGGGGCTTAGGAATTCTTTAACATCATTAAAGTTTAGAGTAGGAATGATGGTGGCCTAGGGCTGTTATCTGTATGAGCCAAGTGACACAAGAGCTGAATGCCACTGAGACAGATTTTGCAAAGTGCACTGGTGCCTTTAAAATGTGACATAGTAGTAGAACTTAGTGTTCATTTGAGGGTGCAATAGGTAAATGGATGCTCTTGAAGGGGTATAGGAAATGGTTTTTCTTCTGCCGTGGGGATGGCACTAAATGTCCTGTGCTGAGCCAGTTTCTTTTCCTGCAGGATTATTGCCACGAGCTGGTGTGCGTCACTGCAAGGAAAAGGATCATTGTGCCAATTTGGGCCATTGGTGCCCGAGCTGTGCTGGACTTCCCTGCCCAGCTGGACTTCTCCAAGTGTCCAGTCAAGGTCAGCACCCAGCAGACTCGGCTGGTGCGCAATGTCGGTGCCCGGGCAGCTCGGTACCAGCTGAGCACCCAGAGGTGAGGCAGCTCATCTGTCGCTGTGCAAACACCTTTGGGTGAGAGCAGAGTTGGGAAAGAGCTACAGAAGGAACCAAGCATCGGATATCTGCTGCCCTGCAGCCTGGCTGGAAGTGAGCAGGATGGAAGGCATCTGCTCTTGCTTTCAGTGGCCTTGGAGCTTTCTCTGTCCCAGATTCCCTGGAGGCTGCTGGAACATGTTGGGAGCTGGCTTGCACCCTGCTGAGCACAAGCAGCTTCTGAAATGCTTCCTCAGCACTGTCAGCCAAACAGAGCCATTCTCTGGGAGGCCACAGGCACGTGGCTTTGCAGTGGTCCTGGAGGGGGCCTCTGGAAATCATCTGAGCAAACACACTGCTCAGAGCAAGAGCAGTGTCTGGGGGTTGCAAGGTGCCATTGGGAGACATGGACCTGTCTTTAGATGCCATACAAGAAAACAAACATATCAATGGACCTAGTTATAAAAGCAGAAGAAAACAACCTTTTTAAAACCCCTCCATACCTTATCTTTTCTGCCTGTCAGGTGCAGCAGTGATTCATTGAGAGGATGGATCTAACAGGATGGGAAGTGTCTTAAGGAGCAGCTCACAAAGCCCATTAACAAAATTAACAAAGCCCAAAATATAGCTTTCCTGGCCTATCTCTTGGCAGTGATTTTCCTTTGGTTCTTACAGTGTCAGGGATGTCTCTTTCACAGCTCTTCTAGCTGTGGGCTCAGGGAACAATTTAGTGGTGTTGGCTGAAATTCAGAGGAGTTACATTTAGCTGTAGACTTGTAGAGCTTGTGTCTTTGGGTCTTGGGGAGCCAGGTGTGTGTGAGAGATGACTGCTACAGCAGGAACAGAGGAGTCTGGTGGGTACCGCCCAGGGATTGAAGAGATGCGGGGGCTGATTTGCACTCAGTTTTTCAGTGCTGACGGCTGAGTCCTGAACTTGGCTGGATCCTCTTCTCCTGATAATTTGAAAAGAAGAAGACACCTTCTTTCTCAGGCAAGCCCTGAAGTCATCCCTGGAATGTTATTCCCATCCTGCCACCTGAAGGCAGGAGCATGTAACATGGGGCAGGAGTGGGAAGGGAATGGAATGGAAGGTAGTGCTGAAGCGTGGCCAGGGATTCCCCTAACTGGCAGCTTCTCTATTGTGGTGAAATTTCTGGCCAAAGACTAAGAACAGAATGCTGTGCCTTGCCCCCAGCAGGCCCTGATCCCCCCAGCCCCAGCAGAGCTGCAGCCGTGCTGGCATCAGCCCCGGGGCAGATGCAGGAGCACGAGCACTGATCTGGCTGTGGGGCTGCTGGGGCCTTGTCTTTCCTCCCCTCCCTCCAAAGTCTCACGTCCAGCACATGAACATTGCTGGCCCAAGGCTTCTCCATCAGCCAGCAGTGATGTTCTCACCAGTGGCAATGGGAACAGGTCAGCCCATAATTACAGCAAGAGGTCCTTAATGAGCAGAACCTGAAGCGAGTTCATCAGCTGTTACTACTGACATGAACAAAGTTCAGCTTGGCAGATGTTCTCTTTGTTTTTGTGTGTGATGCATTCATCAGCAAAGTCCCCAGAACACATTTGAAGTGACAGATTGACCAGCAACAAAGCACCAGGGCCAGGAACTTTTGTTTCCTCACTGGGGCTGTAGAAGGGCACAAAGCCCAGCAGCTGCTGGGCAGAAGCACATTTCCCATGAGCTGTCCCTGAGCATCAAAGCACAGAGTCTTGTGCCTTTAACCGAGCCATTGCCTGCTCTGTCCTCGGCCTGCAGGGGCAGCGTCACTGCACCGAGTTTACACTTCGACCTCGCTGAGCTCGACTTCGGGGACATCTCCTTTGGTGAGTGTTCCCTGGGCTGGGACACAGCCTCAGGGATCTGTGCCTTCCAACAGAAAAGCATCCCTCACTCCTGCCCTGCCCCAGCAGCCTCTTCAGGCTGTGAACTGCAGGGCTGCGGCTGCTGCTGCTGCCTCAGGGGGCATTTTGCCATTGTGAGATCCAATGGAAGCAAGGAATAGAAAGGCAGTATTTTCTGGTGTCTCTGTGCTGCTTTAAAAGACAGATGTCTGCCAAGGAAGGTGGGAATCTTGCTGCAATGGAAAGATGAGCCCCTCCCTCCAAATGATTATCCCTTTGAAATGACAGGGCTCCCAGGCAAAACTGTGGGAAAAGGAATAACAGTTCTTTGCTAGACTATCTCAGGAGAGCACAGACAAGACAAGAACAGACATTTCCCAGATGCCAAGTCCTGTTTTTCCCCTTTGGTGGAGTTCTGGTCACAGCAGGAGGAGCTGTGGGCTCTGGCAGGGCAGTGGTCCCCCCCCAGCCGGTGCGGGAAGGGAAGGGAAGGGAAGGGAAGGGAAGGGAAGGGAAGTTTCCGGGAAGGGAAGGGAAGGGAAGGGAAGGGAAGGGAAGGGAAGGGAAGGGAAGGGAAGGGAAGGGAAGGAGGAAATGCTCCTTTTGCAAAGCCTCAGAGGGCAGGGGGATGTGGGCAGTGCCCAGCAGCAGCAGCAGCAGCAGGCAGGCAGGGTCGGTGCCAGCCCTGAGCTGCAGCCAGGGCAGCCCCGGGCCAAGCACAAACCTCCCGCAGCAGCAGTGGCCGAGCTGCGATCCCCGAGCGGGAGGAAGGGAAGCTCCGCTCCCTGCCCAGCCTCAGCTCCCACTGCACAGCCGCCCACGGCATCACGCCACAACTCCCAAAAAACCCCAAGGGAAAAGCCCAGCCTAGGGCCAAACCCCCCCAGAACCCCCCAGAACCCCTATCCCCCTTCCCAGACCAAGGGCAACATTCACTGCCAAGCCTAAACCCAGAACAATGAAGTTCATGAACTTCTGAAGGAAACTCATTGCCTTTTTTGAGCTGCTTCTTCCCCAGCCTGCATCACCACGGAGTCGCTTGTCAAGTTGCCTTTGGAAGGAATGGAACACGAAAGGCAAGAGATGGAAATATGGGTCTGAAGCAGGAGATTCAGATCCTGCTGAATCCAATTTCATTCCTAAGGGCTCGTTGGCTGAAGGCAGCTGTTGTATCTCTGCTTCTTTGTAACTGTTGACTGTTGTCTTCATGTGCTGGCCTCAGTCTCATTGGAGGTTTTGACATCTGGGTTTGTCCTTTTTGTGCCTCTCTTGCCTCCCTGCTGGAGTCCCTGCTGGAGCTGGCAGTGGTCACTTGGATGGGCACAGAGAAGCTCTGGGCTGCAGCTGCAGTTGTTTTTTCTCCCCATCTGTGTCCCAGTGACTCTTGGTGAGCAGGCCTGGGGAGAAGTCTCCTCCCCACAGAGCTGGCTTGCCCAGACAGATGTGCAGTGCAGAGCAGGCTGTGGCTGCTCTGTGCGCTCTGCAGGACATCCCCACCATGAGTGGCTGTATCTCTGGCTTTGCAGGATGGAAAGCAAATCTCAGAGCCAAGGTGGGGTGAACCCTTGCAGGCAGCACTCTCAGTGAGCATCATGGCTGTGATGTCCCCGTCTGTTGGGTGAGGTGGGACCTGGTTCCTAATTGCTAATCTCAAAGCAAGGCTTGGCTGTGTCCCCAGTTGAGTGGGCTCTGAGCTGTCAGGTGCTCAGCTGTTTGGCCCAAAGCAAGAGATGCCTTAAGGGTCCTGCAGAGAGAAGCTGCATTAGGGTGCTTTGCATCACGTTCTAGTTCCTGATTCCATCCTCACTTTCTTTTGCTGTAGCTTCTTCTCACTGACAACTCACTGTTTATATGTCTTGAAAAAGGTGGGAGTGTTGGCAGGCTGAGCAGGGAATTGGACAGCTTGAATTCTCAGAGTAAATGCTGGGTCTGGGTGCACACTCATCACTGAGAGAGAACTGGTGCTGGTTTGGGGCAGGTGAGGGAGCTGGTCCCCATCCCAAAGAGAGAAGCTTGCAGTGTTCAGCAGGGCTAGGAGTGGGCATTTTCAAGGCTGCAGTCTGGAATCTGTGTCAAAGGGAACTAAGTGACGATTAATTCCTCATGCAGCTTCTAGGTGAGCTGTAGTATCTTGCCCCCAGGATCATGCCCTGCTGGGTGCCTGAATGGATATTTGTGTCCTTGCCCAGGCTTTCCCTACACGCAGCGCTGCCGCCTCACCAACAGCTCCGCGGTGCCCCCCCTGGCGTTCCAGCTCCGCATGTCGGACGATGGCACGCAGCCGGCTGTGGACAGCGTGGATCAGATCCGCAGGGACACCGACCCGGCCTGGAGCAAGGGAATCCATTTCCATGTGGAGCCCAGGGAGTTCACCATGAATCCCAGCCAAGGCACCATCCTCCCCCAGGGACACCAGGACATCGAGGTACGGCAAGAGCCCAGCCATTGACGCTGCAGCACCAGGGCTGGAGCTGCACTGCAGGGTGGGAGGGCTTTAGCTCTGGTGCCAGCTTGGAGCATCCTGGCACTGAGAGATCTGCACTGCTGGGGGCCTCTGCTAGCTGGCTTACTCGGGATGTTCCTCAGGGAGCACTGTTTGCTTTCCAAAATCATATGCTGAGCTCACAGACCTTATGGCCAAGGCCTGAAACCATTCTTGTGTTGCGATTGATTTGATTGCAAGGGGGCAGATCAAGGATGAGGGCAGAAGGTGGCTGTTAGAGAGATGTCATTGGTCTCATTTCCCCCCTCCTGGGGAGCAGAATGATTTGTGTTCACTGCAGGAAGCTCCAGTGGAGACAAAAAATCTGCAGCCATGTGTAGCAGTTCAAATTTATTGTATTGATTCCTTGTTAAGTGGTTGGTTCTGTTGCATCCCGTGTTCTCCCAGAGTTGGTTTACCCCTGGGTTTTACCCTCCCACAAAGCTGTCCCTCATGCCATTCCCTGCCCCTTGTTCCAGCTCTTTCCCTGCCTGTCAAACCCAGCTTCTTTTGTTCCCCAACCTTCTTTGCCAATTTAACCTGGAGCCAATCCCTGTCTGCAACACCCCTTTGGAATTCCCCTATTCCTGGAGGCCCCATTGGCCCATGTGAGCCATCCTCCCCACCCTCCTATCCAAAGTGGCCCCAGACACTTGATGTAATCCCCTCAGTGCTCCCCTGAGGATTCTCTTTTGGTTTGCTGTTTGTATCCACCCCCTGCTTTGTGTCTGTACAAAATTCCTTGCACAGGAGTGTGCAGGGCTCTTTTGGCTCTGATCCTTTTGCTTGGAATAAACCCTTCCTTGTGGAACTTCAAGACAGAGATCCTTCTCCTTTCTCCACTGCCTGGTCTCTTTGGTGGCTTGTCTCTTGTGGTGTTGAGCAAGAGGCTCTGAGGGTTCTGCCTGTGGTCAGTGCCCACCCTGGGGCAGTTCTGAGGGTTCTGCCTGTGGTCAATGCCCACCCTGGGGCAGTTCTGAGGATTCTGCCTCTGGTCAATGCCCACCCCAGCACAGTTCCCCACTCCTGGCTTGGGGCTGGAGTTCTCAGAGCCAGCCCGGGCTCGGGGTCCCAGGGCAGCCATGAACTGCCCAGCACCTGCTGGGCCACACTTTGCCCTCAGCCTCCTGCTGCAAAGCTGAACTCATTGTGGTCAAGTCAGATTTCCTCTGCATGGATGTCTTTGTAGTCAGATGAGCAATTGGCCCCTTAATTTGAATGCAGTGGTGCCTGGAGCTGTAGTCTAATGTTTTAATGTAGCTGACCTGTCCTCTGATAGCAAGGTGTGTTTAACAAATCTGGTATTGCCAGAAGGCTTTTTTTACTCTGAGACTGTGCTCTACACATGGAGCAGCAGAAGAATTAAGGGCAAATCCTCCCTCAGGAACTGGAGGATATCACCCGTGGATAATGAGCTTTTGGAAGGAAGAATTGACTGTTCTTCTCTTCCACCAGGTGACCCTGTGCTCCAACATGGTGATGGAGTTCTACCGGAGATTGCTGGTGGACCTGGAGGGTATTGGCAAGGGAGTGGCAGCCCTGATCATCACAGCCAGGTACCAGCCCTTGCCTGGCCTCCCCCAGGCACTGCCTTGCCCAGGCTGTGCTGGCTGCAGCTGCCAAGGAGAAGTGCTGCTGAATGCCCTCATGTTGTGCCAGCTGGACAGAGAACAGCAGTGCTTGGGCAGCAGCCCGTGGTGAAAAGCACGTTTGCTCACAGCCCAGCACGGTCCTGGGCCCTCTTCTAAAGGCACCAGGAATGATATCATTGATTGGCCTTGTTTTTGGTGCTTGAGGTGGAACAAATTTCCCAAGGGTCTCCTCTCCTCCTGGCTGCAAGAGGTGGAGTTGTGCTGGTTGTGAGCACCGTGCACTGGTTTGGGCCACACCAAGCAGCTGCTGAGAGTCAAGCTCTGGCTCTGTCTGTGGGGGCACATGGCAGGGGGGAAGTGGCTCCCAGCAAGAGTGGGGAGGGCAAGGTCTGACAAGGGGAAAGCAGCCCTTGATGTGGCAGGTCAGCTCCAGTTTTTGTCCTTCCCTCTGCTTCCCATTTTGAGCTTTAATGTTGTCAGAGTTGAGACCAAAAGTCGTTGTTGCTGCAGCAGAATTCCATGCTGCTGTGCTGCTGTGGGTGTCAGTGTGATGCCCAGAGGGATGCAGCTCCCTGGTGCTGTTCCCTGTGCCAGGCAGAGCCATCCAGGCAGTGCCTGGGCTGCCATTGTGTACAGCAGGTGGAGCTGGGGCCAGGCAGTGCCTGGAGCTGTGCAGTGAAGGAGCCAGGGAGCTGCAGGGCCTGGCAGGGGCTGATCAGCCCCTCTGTGGGGCAGCTGCTGTCTCGTGCCCTCCAGGGCTGGGGCAAAGAGCTGAGTTCTCAGGCAGGGCAACAGCACCATGGCAGAGAAGGGAGTCATTTTTACTGAGACCCTGGAGCTGTGTGTTCCTTGAGCCTTAGGGAGCACTGATCCTTGTTGGGAAGGCTCCCCCAGAGCTCGTGGGTCACTGGGACTCTTCCAGGAGTCCTTGCCAGCCTTCCTGGGTAAAGGAGGGGCTGAGGCAGCTGTGGGGCAAAGCGCTCTGCCTGGGGCACTTGGCAGCCTCTGGGTGCTGCCTCTCAGGGTTTGCCCCTCCTTGACAAGGCATGTTGGAGTGGGAAGAGGTAGAAGGCAATTTATTGTAGGGCTCTTCAATGTGCATTTGACAGTGACCAATGTGTTCTGCTCCATTTCGCAATCTTTGGGGGTAGGCATTCTCCATTCTCTCAGTATCTCTGATTGTCCTGGGGTCATCTCTTTGCCCAGATGTCTCGTTCCTGAGCTCCAAGTGTCCCCCCAAGTGCTGCTGTGTGATGAGTGCCACCTGAAGGTGCCCTATGAGAGGAAGATCCTCATTAGGAATCCCAGCCACCTTCCTGGCTGCTACGGGCTTATTCCCCAGGTTTGGCATCACATCCACCTCCTCCTATCAAATATTCCTGAGGAGATTATTAGGGGAAAAAAGGGTTTGGATAAGACCTTGCTGGTTTCTAATCAGTCCTAAAGATCTGCTGAGAATAGGATCCTACCCTACTGTAAACTTGAGGAGGCAGTTTAAGCTCCTGAGGAAACAGTTGATGTTCTAGTCCTCAGAGTGTTTTCCTGTGGGAGATCTTAGAGGGTTGTGAAAAGCTGCTGCACCCACAGACACCAGTGCCTGTGCTGGCAGCCTCCTTGCAGGATGCCCTGGGAGTACTAACCCTACAATTCTGGCATCTTGTTTGTGCCTTTGACCTTTGTCCTGGGGAGTTTTAAAGGTGTGTGTAAGTTGCTGTTGTGGTGGATGTTAAGGAACCTAAAGTTTCTTGAGAGGTCCCTCTGAATCTGCATTTCATTGTGTCCCTTCCAGAAACGCAAGGAGGACTCTGCTGTGCTCTACTCCAGCCCCAAGCCCTGTGGGATTGTGCAGCCCCAGAGCACAGCAGAGATCCCAGTTGTGGTGGCAGTGCAGGCCCTGGGCACTCATCGCACCAACGTTCTCATCGGCGTGTTCGGGGATGAGAGAAACCCCCTGGTGAGGGCAAGGGGAGATGTGAGCCTGTGTGCAGCTGCTCCTGGCAGGGTGCACAGGGACAGGGATTGTGCCGGGGAAAACAGGCACGGGCTGCTGGGGACAAGGACAGGAGGGATGAGGGGCACAAACAGCTCCTGCCTTAGAGGTGGGAATCTCAGTGTCTGACACAGAATGGAGTTGGGCGAAGCTGGAATCCAGGGGGATTTGAGTTCATTATTCTTTCAAATGCTGTTAACTTTGGAAACATCTGTTTGAAAATGTCATCTCTCTGAGCACAAAAGAGGATGTCAAAAGTCTTCTAGGAACCTTGAGCTTTCTGTAAAAGAAAGGAAAGCTGGCATTTGAAGACTGGTTGAAAGGATTGAAACTTCGATTAAAACATATGGAAATGGCAATGCCAAATTCCTTGGATGGCACCAAACATCTGAACCCGGGCCATCATGGCACTGCCTGTAAATCAGTGAACAGGAAGGAAAGGCAATGCAGGCTGTGCCAGGGAGCCTGAAGTTTGACCAAACAGTTGCTTTTAACTATCAGGCTGCTTCCCTTAAAGAGGAGGGTTTCTCCCCACCAGAAGAACCGGTTGTTTAACTGTCAGGCTGGTCTTACCTAGAGATTTCTTGCAAAGATTAAAGCTTCGGGCCAAAAATTTTTAGTTGGAAAGGTTCTCTTACCTTAATCCTTTTTGATTTGGAGGTGAACATGTAATTTTCTTTTTCCCCAAAAGCCCAGCATTTCAGCTGGAGAGTGGTAGCTGTCCCTAAAGAAAAAACTTGAGCAGGGTTGAGCTATTGAAGGTTTTTTAGGTTTCTCTGTTGTGGTTTGTTTTGGGTTTTTTAAAATCTTTCTTGCTTGCTTCCTGGAACAGAGGGCACAATTACGGAGCTCAGGACAGCTGGCAGAAATCTCCCCAAGCCCAAGGCTGGCAGAGCTTGGCAGGATCCCAGCACCACAGCCTGTGTATGTATGGATGGAAGGATGGATGGATGGGGAATGCGACCTGAGTCACCTGGGAGTGTTGTAAAATGTCAACCTATTGGAATATGAATCCCAATATTATCAGTTAGATGGTGCCTGGGCCAGTCTGACCCTCGCTGCTGGGCCAAAGGCAGCAACTGTGGTGTAAATCACCCCAGAGATACCTTGGCTGCTGGAGATTGCAGCTGGGCATTGAGCAAGTCCAGGCTTGTCAGGAACTCCGTTTACCTCAGGAGAGAGAGCTTCTGGCGATGGTGAAGAGAAAAAGGAGAGGATTCCGCTGGAAGGTTTAATGTCCAGAAGTTTATTCCATGGTTACAGAGGTCTGGACGGGAGCAGCTGCTCCAGCAGAATAACGAGCACATGGCCTGATCACCTTTTAAGCTCCCGGGGCAGGGGGAGGGGGGGGGGACAGGTGAACACCAACCAGGTGAAAGGGGTGGGGTCTCAAGGGACGAGGGACACCTAGACATAGGCCAATGACCCCAGGGCATAGGGGCATCTTTTGAACTTGACCAATCACACGATGCCTTGCTGGAATGTTAAGCCTGATTGACACAACACACTAAGCAAGGGGGCGAGGGGGAAGGGAGAGGCATATAGGCACACCTGGGAAAGGGACCCAGAAGCTTAAGACACACCGCAACATCAACCAACCCCCCAGCGGTGTCAGGGGAGCATTCCTGATAAATCCCAGGTGGAGCTGCAGAGTTTCTGGCCTTGGGCACTGGGGGGGCTGTGCTGGCTGGGCACTGGCTGGGTCTGCCCCTCGGTGTCTCAAATCTCACCTTTTTGCTGCCTTCTCTGTCTTTTCCTCTCCCACTGTGCTTTTTGCATCCCCACCAGGTGTTAATGCCTGTCCTCTGTAGTTGCTCAATGCAAGCAGTTGCAGCTGCTGCAGCCCCTCAGTGTCATCCCTGGGCTGCCTTTAGAACAGACCTGCCCCAGCCTGGATTGGGAAGGGCTGGATCAAACCATTTCTCAGTTCAACGTGCCAGCACTCAGCCAGGGGCTGCATCCTGGCCAGGAGCTGCTCGTGCAGGTGTCCCTCCCTCCCTCCCACTGCAGGTCCCTGGTCATAGTTATTTGTTTTCCAGAGATGAGCTCCACCCACCTAAATTCAAACCCCAGCCACCGAAAGAGAGGAGAACCAGTCTGGATTGTGCAGCAACTCGATGGAGGCACTTCAGGACTGGACAGGAGGAGGCAGCCAGAGCCCTGAAAGAAGTGCAGGATTTTAGCCAATCTTCAGGAGCAGAGGTGGATTTTCTTGTGCACCTACTGCTTGCTTTGCCTCCCCAGCCTGCCAGCACCAAGTCCTGCTCATGCTGAGCTCCCTTTTTGCTGCCCTGCTGTGCTGTGCCCTGACAGTGGGCTGGGCAGCAGGGCCAGTGGCTGGACATGGGCTGAGGGGGAGGGAGAAATAGGAGAGTTTTCCTTGGAGAAGCTGGCTCAGATCCTACAGGCCTGTGCTGAGTGTGGGATTTTTTGCCTTGTTTCCTTCCCAATGTAAGATGATGCTTTTCTCTGCATCATAATGGTAACACTTCCAGCTTCCCTCTCAGAGCAAGCTGGGGTGATCCTGATCTCCATGGAGCCTCTTCCCAAGGCAGCCAGACTCCCTGTTTGCAGGGCTCTGCTTTCACCCAGAGCTGCTATTGCACTGCTGGCCCTGGAGCTGTCTGACAAAGGGAGACTTTGCAGAGGGGCTGTCTCTTCCTCCCAGCATAGAAAATGGCTTGTTTTTTGGGTGCCAGCACCAACTGCTGAGCACCCTCACCTCCCTCGAGGCTTGGAGGGATTCAGGTGCTCCCTGGACGTGGCGCACACTCCCCTGGGAGCGGAGAAGGCAAGAGGGAATCTGTCTCCCTTGCCCATTGTCAGTGTGGCAAGCAGGGCTGGAGCTGCCAGTGCCACTGGGGGCCCTCAGCATTGGCCACAGAGGGGCCTCCCATCCCTGCAGGCCCATCACAAAGTGCTGCTGGAGCAGCTGCTTGTTGGAGAGGCCGTGCAGGACACGTTGCAGGGCTGTCCAGGGATGCTGTGCGGCACTTGTGGAGGGCACTGCTCCCCCTGGAACTCCTCAGGTGCTCCATAGGAAATTTTTGCAGGAGCTTTTGCTGTAGCACCTTGAGAAAGAAGCATTTAAATAAGAGAGAGAGGGGAAGAGCCTCAGGAGTCAGATGAGCTGGGCTGGACTCCTTCCCTCAGCTCCAAGAGCTCTCACTCTGAGTCTCCTCCTTTTCTACAAGCAGGAAGTTTTGAAACTTTTTAAAGGCAAGTTGGGCATCAGAGAGAATTTCTACTGCCAGGAGACATCCTAGTTCACTTTCATGTAATGTACTAATTAATGCATTGAGCTGTGAGTATGGGAGAAGATTTCCCCATGGTCCCTGCACTGGTCAGTGTCATGGATTCAGGATGAGGTGAGGGTGATTCTGGCAGTGTTTGGGGAATAGGCCCCTCTGGCTACAGCGGCAGTTTGCTCCAAGATGCTCTTCTGCCTCCATTTCCATGCTCAACACCTCAATCTCTCCTGTCTTCCGTCCAGGCTTTCAGTATCCTGCCACTGCCAGGTGTGCTGCAGCCAGGAGAGAGCCAGCAGGTCTCCTCCACCTTCTCTGGCAACCTAAACACCACCTGCAATGTCCTGGAGCTGTGCCACATGGAGGGAGGCTCCACCTCCGAGGTGCTGGTGCCCAGGGCGGCCTCACGTGTCAGCTCCTCCCTGAGCCCCCAGGAGGTCAACTGTCGCTCTCAGGCCCCTCTCAGGGACAGGTGAGTCAGCCTTCCGTGGGTTCCTGCTCTGCCATGGGTTATTGTCCCTGCAGGGCTTCCCTGCTCCAAGGCCTGTGAGCTCAGAGGAGCTGCAGAGCAAAGGCCAGCAGCAACACAGGGATGGCCACTCTGAGCTCCCTGGCTGCCAAGAGAGGAAGGACCTTCTTCTGTTGAGACAGAACCTCTTCTCTATTTGAGTTCTGAGCCCTGCTGGCTTAGCTGCTGCCTGCAGGGAGCTGGGCTCTGGGCTTGCCTTGGCACCACCTCTGGAGGTGTCTTGAAGTCCATGGTGTTGAGTGGCATCTTCTTCATCATCTGCCTTCTTCACCAGAACAGTGGGATTGTGGTATGGGCAGGCGTGGGGCACAGAGCAAACCTTGCTTTAGGTCCTGCTCCTGCCACAGATGAAGTCCTTGCACTGCTGATTTGCCAGGGTTCTCCTTATGGTGGCGCAGCAGCCAGAAAAGCTCCTGTCCTTTAGGCTCCCCTGCAGCTGCAGCCGTAGGCAAGCACAGGAGAAGCTCAGCTCCAGCAAGGCAGCCCAGCTCAGGACACACAGGCCAAGTGTGGAGCTGGGAGTGGAGGCTGCTTAAAGCAAGCCTGTGCATCAGGACTTCTTCAGGCCAGGCTGAAGTTGGTTTCATGGGGAGGAGATGGATGAGGCTGCTTCCAATGGTTTCCATGGCAGCCAGCACTGGTTTGCTTGGTCCCAGCCGGGTTCCAGCAGGAAATCTGCCTGACAAGAGCCTGTCTTGCAGGAGAGGGGTTCCTGCAGCCTTTGCTTTCTGACTGATAGGATTGTTCTCATGAAGGAGCAGGCTAGGAGTCGTTAAAACCGAAGATCACGGGCAGAGACTCTCTAACTAATTAAAGTTAGATTGTGGGATGTTTATTAACACCGGCGGGCGGCACCAGAGACATCCCTAAAAGGCGTGACCGTGTGTCCAAGGTTCTTTGCCCTCTCTTTATTTCCCAAGATCTTAGATACAATACATCTGCACAACCCCAGCACCTCCCATCCCTGCTCTGTATTCAAATGAGGTCATTGGTCCTTCACTCCTGTGCAATTCTTCCCTTGCATTGGGTCAATGGTCTCGAATTGGGTCAGTGGTCTTAAGGGATGAAGTCAGGAATGTCTTCATCAGATCTCTGTGACCCTCTGGCACCATCCAAGGTCCCCAAGTTAGTGATTGATTGACATCAAGCCCAGGTGCTAACCATTGTTCTACTGGTTTCAAGATGTTCTTATAACAGTTCACTTCCTCCACTTCCCTCTAGAAAGAAGCTCCTAATGGTAAACAATAGAACAATCAGCTCCAGCTTAAGCATCTCATAATCATTAACCTATGGTCTGCCTATCTAACGTACATCCTGATCAATGGGAATTGCTTCTAACCCTCAGCTGAAATCTGAACTCTTTAAAATCATGCTTCAGCTATGCCCAGGGAGAAGGGGGCTGAATGAGCTGAGTAAGAACTGTAGGAGAGCTAAGCAGATGTCAGCAATCTGTGCTCTGCTTTAAACTGGGAAGCCAAGAGACAAAGGGCGTTTCCAGGCACCAGCGCAGAGAGCTGCTGGATCAGCCTTTGGCAGGGGCTGGAGGGGTCTGGCTGTGCCTTCAGAGGGAGCTTGCACAGCCAACACCTTATGATGGCAAATCTCAGGTTTGGCTGGTCCTGGAGGTCCCCTTCCACCCATGCCCTCACTTGGGATGTTCCCAACCTATGTGGGTTGAGGAGAATTCGTGGAAATGGCCTCAGGGTCAAGGAATGAAGTGCAGGGCCAGCCAGGACTAGGGAGCCCAAGTTTCTGGTGGGACTCTCAGCCATGTTTTCTGTTTTGTCTGCAGAAGGGAGCTGAAGGAGCCAGCTCAAAAGGTCGAGGAGGAGGCAAAAGCCTTAGAGGAGGAAGACAGGGGGAAGGAGGAAGAGAGGCAGAAGAAGGAAAAGAAGAGTGTCTCTGTTGGGAAGCAAGCTCCAAAACCAGCGAAGGGGAAAACCAAGACCCGGGAGAAAAAAGAAGCCCATGCGAAAGCATCAGAGAGGAAGGAAAGCAGAATCCCAGAGAAGAAGGAAAGCAAAATCCCAGAAAAGAAGGAAACCAAATTCCCAGAGAGGAAGGAAACCAAAATCTCAGAGAAGGAAACCAGAGCACCAGAAAAGAAGGAAACCAAAGCCCTAAAGAAGAAGGAACCCAAAGCTCCAGAGAAGAGCGAAACCAAAGCCCTAAAGAAGGGGGGAACTGCAATCCCAGAAGACCCAGCTGAGCTGGAGAACTCTTTAGTCTTTATTCACAAAACTCATTTTACACAGTTTGACAGACCTCGTGTGCAACATTAGTTAGTTCATAGATTTCTTAGCAGTTCTTCTGTTATTGGTTAATAAATTAGATTTTACTTGTGCATCAAATCTCTCTATTGTATTGTTTACCTCTTCACTGATTCTCATGGGACAAATCCCTTGTTGTTGCAGGTGCGTTTGTTTTTCACCCTCAGAATAGATTGTTCACAAAGTCTCATTCTCCAAATAGCTTCACATGGGAACTTGTAACTGCTTAGCTGCACTCAGAAGAGATGACAGGCCAGCTATTAATATGGCAGAAGAAGGCCTGATTTCAAAAGGCCTTTCTTTTATCATTATTCTACTGGTCTATGACATCTCCCCCTTTTCGTTCATTTAAAAAAGGCTCCTATGTTCTGATGTTGAAACAGCTCACTCTTGTGAGGGTATTATCTCATCACAGTTGTCACTGGTTATCTATTAGATATGGGCTAAGATAGATAAATGACCAATTACAATCAACAAAACTTACCAAATTCTATCAAGTCATTGACACAGGGTTTTGCAGCATGAGAAAACAAAAGAAAAATGTCCAATGTCTCTTAGAGAAATGAAAAGAAATGACCATTGTTTCCAATTAGTTGAGAAGGATGAGAAAGTCTGTGAGCTGGAAATGCTGATCTTTGACACCACTGAATGTCCTCCTGGGCACTGGAACAGGGAATAACTGCAGAAGGTTCATAGGAGCACTGTACCATGAGGATGCCATGAGGCTTTTGTTGGCAAATTGCCTCTGTCAGTTTCCAGCCACAGCCATGTCTTGGCAGTGCTCCTTCTGCTCCTGCTCTGGCCACAAAGGCTGCAAGGTGATGAGGTTATTTCTCCTTTCACTGGGCCTCATTTTTTCAGAACTGATCAGTATCTGATGGAATGAACAGGTGACTGCTTTGAACTGCTGATGATAAAACACAGGCACATCTTCTCCTGAAATTAATGAACTAATTAGGCTTCACTGTGATAGAGCCTATTGGGATTTAGATGTGATGATCTTTTTTCCAAATTTCTCATGTAAATATTGCATTATTCAAAATGATTAGTTGTCCAAATTTCTCATGTACATACTGCATTACTTGAATGTTCATAAGGCGTTCATTCCTCTTCTTTTTTGTTTTTTAAGAATGAGATGCATGTCTTTTTTTATAAGTATGATGAAACATCATAGCAAAATAATACATGCAGTGAACAAGAAACTTACAGCAATTAGGAATAATTTGGATCCAACAATCAGGAATATTTCAAATAGCAGAAAAAGCTAACAACATAGGTTTCTTTCACCCACCAGAACCAAAAGAAAATTTTCTTGGCAGTTCTCTGCTTTTAACCCCCTGTGTTCTCAGAGGCGTATCCATGTCCTCAGTGGTCACACCACGTGCCAATATTCAAATCTGGGCACCTATTGGTTTAACTACAGCATCCCAAAAAACTCACTTGCTTTTCAAACCAGGACAGAGGGTCTCTTTCCATTCTGGCTAGCAAAGAGGTAACAAGGCTGACCCGGCCCCCATCTCAGCCAGGCCGGGCCGGGCGGCTCCTGCCGTGGGGCCGGGCCCATTCCCAGGGACCCCGCCAGGCCCCATCGGCTGCTGGGCAGGGCAGGGGAGGCCGCGGGGCCGAGGCCCGGCCGGGCCATGGCTGCAGTTGTGAACATCTGGGCACTGCTGAGCCCTGCCCCACCGCCAGCCCAGGCTGAGCCATGATCCACTGGGCCCCGGAGCAGCCCCGGGCCGGGCCGGCTCGGCCAAGATTCTGCCACCGTTGGGGTTCAGCCGCAAGCCCCAGGCAGGGGGAGGAGAAGCCATCGGCCCCGGCCATGCTGCTGCTGTGGTCTGGCCTGGCTGCTGAGATCCTGGCCCTGCCCCAGCGCGGCCCATCCTGACACAGCCCCAGCGCAGCTGCTGCAGAAACCTCCATCATAAAACAGCTCCGGCCACAAGCACCGAGCCCGGCTGGGGTCACAGAACCATCTGCAGGCCCCGGGTGAGATATGAACTCTTTCAGTGCTTCCATCCACCCTCGAGGGAGAGAAAAGGACAAAGTGCAGATACATACATGAGCAGCACAAAGACATGGAGGTCAGTGAAGTGGAAGCTGAGTCCCAGATAGGAGGGATGAGGAGATGTCTTGATCTTGGAGCTGAAATCCTCTTGTAAAGCAATGGAGAAGGATGTCATTGATACATCAGACTCTCTTTTTCCCTATAAGGCATTGAAAAGCATGGGAAGATGACTTGTTCAGCAAAAACCTCCATGCTAAAGTAAGCAAACCTTGAAGTATCTATGATCCCATGAGAAATTTGAACAGAGAAAGAGAGACGAGTGATGAGACCCTGTGCCTCATGAAGAGAAGAAGACCTCTGTTTGTAGATATGAAGATGATTTCAGAAATAGATGAAGAGAACTTTTGTTCCTAAGCAGCTCATCTTTAAACTAATACCCCATAAACTAACATGCCCATAAACACAGATGTGGCAAAAGATGTGAAAAAATGGGAGGGACTTCACGATTTCAGATTTTCTGGGAGGCTGATATTCATGGGAATTGAGAGCCACGAGAAATATGTTTTCTTGTAAAGCTTCCATAGCATGAAAGAGAGACTCCTTTCCCTACGTGAATTGAAGAAAAACTACTCTAGAGGTGGCAAAGTGACTGAAAATTTTAGGTTTTGTCTCTTTCATTTTCAGTAAGAAAGAAAAGCTTGCAGGGAGAGGAGAAGTGTTCCAAAAGTTTTTTTTGCATTCATATTACTCTTTCTTCTAGTTACTGGTAATAAACTTTTCTTTATACCCTTTTAAAGTTTTGAGGCTACTTTGCCTTTCTCCTAATCCTACCTCACAGCAGGAAATAAGTACGTATAATCTAGTGAGTGTACTGGTATATAGCCGACACTGAACCCATCACAATCATTGCTGTATTCTCCAAGAAACCTCAAATTAGTGAACAAAAACCACTACAGACAGCTTCCTGATGAGCTCCATGAGAGCAGAGGGAAATCAAGGCAGAGCCATGGTTTGTCAGGATTTGCTTGATCCTCATGCGCCTCACTGTGCATTTGGAGCTGAGCCCTTGAACCTTAGGGCCTGAGAGGAGATTGCACAAACCTTTCCAGGAGTCAAAGTCAGAAGAAAACCGCAAAGTGTCTCAAGGCATTCATGGCTCCCACTGAGGTCCATCCCCAACACAGGCTCCTCGTGTCCTCATTGGAGGACAGAATTGAAGGCCAGAATGGCACAAAAACCTCGCAGAGACTCAGCGTGGAAAGGAAAATCCAAAGTACCTTAAAAACCTTGAGTATCTCAAAGTATTAATGAGCCCCACTGAGTGTCAGTACAAAGCTCCCAAGGGACTTGTTAAAGTAGATAATTGGGGTCATGATTGCACAAACCTCTCACAGAGTCTGTATCAAAACAGAAACACCAAGTACCTTAAAAGAACTGAAGTACCTTGAAGCATTAATGAGCCCCACTGAGTGTTGTTACTGACAAAGCCTCTCCAGGGACTAATTACAGCAGATAAGTGGAGGCCATGATTGCACAAACCTCTCAGAGACTCCAAGGCAAAAGCCAAACCCAAAGTCCTTTGAAAAACCTGCAATCCCTGCAGGGAGCATTCAGGAGTCCCCATTCCTGAGCAAGGCTCCCCAGGGACTCCTTCCAGCAGATCCTTGAGGCCCCTGGGATGTGGGCTAGGGGGGGATGCTGAGGGCAGGACAAGGGGCTGCCAGTGCCCAGCCTGGCTGGGGCTGTGCCAGGTGGCCCCAGGGCCTCAGGACAAGGTGTCTCCTCACAGCCCTTGGTGGCACAGACCCTGCTGTGCCCCAGGGCACCAAGACTTGGCTTCTCTTTGTCCCCACCTGTCATCACTGCCTCCAGTTCTCTGCTCTGCCTGGGATCTGGGGACACTTTTTCAGTCGTGTCCCTCAGTGGGACCCATTACAAATCCAAGAAACTTTGGAGTTGGATTCTGACTTGGAGTTCTGGAGAGGTTTCTTCAGCTCCTTCTCAGGGACTGATGTTCAGGGCCTGAGCACAAAGCCCAGAGGCTCATTAAAGTCCTAGTCCTGTATCTGTGCTGCTGAGCTGGGCTGGGCTCCTGGTACAGATGCAGCTCCTGGTAACCAAGAAGAGCTTCAAAAGCACATTTCTCCTGATGAGCAGCTCCTCTGCCAGCCCAGCAGGGCTGGGGCACTGCCTGCAGCCAGCCCAGGCACAGCACAGAGGCACAGAGAGCTTCAATCAGTCAGGGCTGGGAAGGTGCTGAGAAGTGCCTGGGGCAGAATCACTGCCAGCCCTTGGCACAGGAACCTCTAGCTGCAGGACAATGCAGCTGCAGCTCCTGGAGCCATCTCCTGCTGCTGGACCATCCCAATGCCTATAGACTCTGTGAGTACAACTCTGGGTATTTCTGGTGCAGGGGAGGTGAAATGCTCATGAAGCTCTGATGTACTGAGGGGTTCTGATCAGTCACAGAATATTTCCAAGACAAGGATTTTGATAAAAATGAGGAAAATTCCTATGACTGTATTCAGTTTCCTACTATTGGAGGATGACGGGGAGGGGGTATAAATATTAAGGGATGATTGTGGAGGATTTTTTTAAGAGTTGGTTAGCTGAGAAAGGCCATACTGACATAATGCCACTGGTTAAGCTGAAAGAGGGAGGTCAGCAGTCTCTGATTCAGTGACTGCTGACAGGCAAGAACCGGATGGCCTTGCTGCAACATGAGGAAAGGGAGGTGAGATTAGTCCTGAATATCTGCAGAATGTAACAGAAGAATAAGCACAAGAATGTAGAAGTAGGTGTAGTTGTTGATATGTAACTAACCAATCCTGAGCTCAACTTTTGCAATATGTATGAAGCTTATTAAGAACTATATTTAACCCGCCGTATTCGATCAATAAATTGGACTTGGATGAACCAACTGGTGTCTGGGTCTCCTTCCTCCGACAAATGGTGGAGAATGCGGGCAAAGGCACTCTGAAGGTTCGCTTTCTTGGATTATAAATTCGCCACGGTCGAGGAAGTTGGGTGAGAGTCCTTGCAGCCAGGACGGTGCCGAATTTTAAAAGCACCCTTGAGGATCACAAAAGGTATCTCAAGTCTCTACGTGTCGCAGGAGCCTGGAAGGGCTGCAACAGCACGCGCTGATATATAGGTATGGATAGGCAAGCGACATACGATCCCTTCTCCTCACATTTAGAAAGGCGAGGAGTAAAAGGGATAGATTTAAAAAAGGAATTACCAGGGTTATTAGCTTATGGTTATTCTAAAGGAATTTTTGCTAATTCACATACAGTTCATGAGATAGTAGAGTGGAAAAAGTTTGGGGATATCCTGTGGGATATAGTGTTAGATGATGATAAGTCAGCAAAGAAATTTGGCAAGTTATGGCGGGTGGTGTATAATACATTACTTCAGCAGGTCTCTGAGAGAAAGGCAGCAGAAAGGGCGACAGAAGCTTATAAGAAGAATATAGGGTATGGTCGTGAGGATGATCCCTTAGCACCTTCTGTAACTCAGATACTTATGCCTAAGGGTCCCCAGCAAAATGGTGTGGAAAATTCTCCCTTAGATACAGTGGAACCATCTGCACCCTTCCTGTCAGAGGGGGAGGGCGAGTTGGATGGTGGAGGTAAGAGCAAGCCAGCTTCGCCTCCGCCGCCAGCTTCAGGCGGGTCGGATGGTGGGGGTGGGAGCAAGCCAGCTTCGCCTCCGCCGCCACCTTTGCCTCCGCCGCTTCCCCCGAGCGGGCCGGCTCCCGGGGGGGCCACTTCCCCAGCGCGAGTCGTCTCCGGTTTCACTGTCAGCTCCAGCAGTGGGGGGGCCGCTTCCCCCGCGCGAGTCAGCTCCTGCTCCACCGCCTTCCCCGTGCGAGAGCTCGGTCTCGGTACCGAAGTGCCAGCAGCATAGCACCCTTAAAGGGCCAGATCCTATCCCGGGGGCACACAGTGACCTATGGGGGGAGATGGCTAAACAGAAAAGGGAAGCTTGGGCTGCTGTGGCAAAAGAAGTAATGCAAATGGGGGATGGCGAGGTGGTGGAAGTAGCTTCTAATCTTGCATGTCCGGTCACATACACACCACAGTATGATGCACAGGGGAACCTTACACATAATATAGCGGAATATACTCCCTTAGATTGGAAGTTGTTAGCCCAGTTACGTTCTATGGTTAGTTTGGAGTAAAAAGTGAACCTGTTAGGCAAATGCAATAGTGTTAGCTACTTTAGGGGCAAATTGGACTATTGAGGAAGCTTTAGAGCGAATGGCATTAATGCCAACAGCTTCACAGGCATTTATAGCAGAAACTTTAAAGGAATTAGGATTAGGGTTACAAAAGCAAGCAGAGTCTACTCAAAATCAGGTGTTAGCTGCTCAGAATCAGGTGTTAGCTGCTCTTGCTCCTCTCCGAAGCGGCTCACTGGCGGACACGCAGAGCTCGAGACCATTCATCAAGTGCTACCGATGCGGCAATGAGGGACATACGCGCCCAGACACAAGTAGCCGCTGTGACATCGGAGACACCAGCTGCCGACGCAACATCGCTGTCACCTCCTGTCTGCAACCAGCAACAGCAGGGAGCCTCGATTTGGATTTATCAGCAGCAGTAGACGTCACACTAATGACGAACCGGCCTGAGAGGATACAAACTGGAGTAAAGGGTCCTCTTATATTAAATGGATAAAGATGTGGAGCATTGTTATTAGGACGTTCTTCAATAACTATGCTGGGATTATTTGTATTACCTGGTGTTATCGATGAGGATTATACAGGGGAAATACAAATTATGGTTTACACCCTTTATCCTCCTATTAGAATAACAAAAGGACAACGCATTGCACAATTAATACCACTATCACAAATGACATCTGGTATACCATCATTTACTGGACAAACGCGGGATGAAAAGGGTTTTGGCTCTACTGGTGTTACACTTTTAACTGTGGATTTACAAAATAGACCAAAACAAAAAGTGGAAATTACCCATGGGCATCAAAGCATAACCCTTTATGGATTATTGGATACAGGAGCTATTACAGCTTTTACAGATGCAGGAAAGAAATCAAGGCGTGCTGCTGTCACCTGGCAAGAAAAAGGACAATGGTAGCATCAACTTCTCACAGCAGACCCTGCAGATAGCTTGCAAACTTTGGAATTGTTAGCAGTAGTATGGGCAGTGTCTAACTTACAGGAGCCTTTAAATGTGGTCACAGATTCTATGTATGTTGCAGGAGTAGTCAGACGAATAGAGGAAGCAGCAATTAAGGAAGTGAATAATAAACGATTGTATGAGTTATTTATACAATTAAGGAAAGCTTTACGAGAGAGAAATGCAGTGTATTCTGTGATTCATATTGGGAGTCATAAATGGTCTGAAGGTTTAGGAGAAGGGAATGAACGTGCAGATAAATTGGTTACCTTACCCATTGATAACTCTTGTCCTATTGATAAGCATACATTGGCCAGAGAAGCACATAGTAAATATCATCAAAATGCAAAGGGATTAACAAAGCACTTTGAGCTGAGTTTGTCAGAAGCTAAGGCTATTGTTAGAGCATGTCCAACATGTAGTTATCATAATGGTGGAATAGGTTTAGGCATGGGAGTTAATCCTCGAGGTTTAGAAATAAATGAGAAATGGCAAATGGATGTTACACATATAGCTAGATTTGGTAAAGTTAAGTGCGTGCATGTCACTATAGATACATATAGTCATTACATATGGGCTACGGCTTAGGCCGGGGAAAAAGCTACACATGTTATCAGGCACCTGTTAAGTTGCTTTGCTGTCATGGGAGTCCCAAAGAGTATCAGAACGGATAATGGTCAAGCTTATGTGAGTGCTAGGGTCCAGAAATTCTTGAATCAGTGGTCTGTTAAGCATGTGACAGGTATTCCACACTCTCCTACTGGATAGGCAATAGTGGAAAGAGAAAATGGTACCCTTAAGCAGTATATTGAGAAGCATCAAGATTTAACAGACCCACAATCATGCTTAGCTAAGGTTCTGTATGTGATCAATCATTTATGTATTTTTGGGGAAGACGATATCCCTCCTGCAATTAAACATCATCCGAGGTCAGGTCAGGAAATTAAAACCTGACTACAGGATTATGGGAAAAACCTGCAAAAGTATTATACTAGGGTCGGGGATATCTTTGTGTTTCCTCACCTACAGGACCTTTGTGGGTGCCTGCTAAGTGGACTAAACCTGTTTTTGATGCAGCCTCTGGTGGACCACCTCACGGAAGAGGACAGGGAGTGACTGGGGAAGAAACTGTTTCTAGTCCTACGACCACTACTGTTACAGTTGAAGGGACACTTGAAAGTGTTGGACAAAGCACTGACACGTCACTGTCGGACGGCCCAGGAGCTGATTGGTTTTATTGACTCATTATCACCTTTTCGTTTAACAAATCCAGCAAAGGAACATTGCCTTGACTGTCACGATCCACATTGTGCTGCCTGGATAGCTCTACGTTGTGGGGGTTGTGATAATACTTTTTGGATAGAACAATCATTATTACGGGATTTATGGTGTCATACTTGTGAGCACGAGCACACGTGGGGTAAAAACTGGCAAGATGAATTAAGAAGACAAACGGGGCTAAATGCATATGTAGCTTTAAATCTTTATGAGTCTCCTGAACAAAAAATTCTTGCTTATTATCAATGGGAAGTACAATGTGTTGTAAATAGAATTGAGGTTCAAAGTAAATCACGTATAGTCTCTGTAAGGTGTAGAAAATTCGTACCTTTAACACAACGTTCTATTGTAGGACCCTTCAGGGGGAATCCTGAAAGAGCACTAGACTGCTGCATTGAAAAGTTAAGTTTGCAAGTAACAGGACCAGTAAAGTTAGGAGCAGCAAAACTGAAAACAGATAAGAAAAAGAAGGTAAGATAGGGAACAACCTCATCTAAATAAGGCTATTAGTGATTGCTAATTAGTTTTCTATGATTAGGGCAATTTCACATCTATGGGACTCTGCCTTGTGGGATGCTGTAGCTCCATGGGACCCTGCTTCGTGGCATGCTATAGGTGTTGAAGAATAAGAACAGCGATTACGAGATAAGATACATTTTGAAAGAAGGAGCTTGAATTGGTAGCTATATATAGTAAGAAAGCTGAAGAGGCTTTGCAATCACCACCATCGAACTGGTTGGATTGGATCACACAGACAAATTTTAATACTGATCCTTTCCTATATACACTTCCTTGTTATGTTTGCAAAAAGGATAATGATAAGTGCTATGCTTGGGTAGCTTTGCATTGTGCTGATTGCAATAAGGTTTATTGGTATTCACAGAGGACAGTAGGAATTTTATGGTGTCACCCTTGTTTTGGGAAGTGGATTCGATATTCTTCCTGGTATAGAGCTCTTGAACAAAGTACTGGTCTACCAGGAAGGTCAGGATTACAACTTTATGAGAGTGCAGAACAAGTGGCCATAGCATATATAAGGTGGGAATTACAGCAAGTACTTAGAGAGCTTGAAATTCTACATCCTCACGCATCATAACAGCTCGCTGTAAAGCTGATTTGCCTTCGCCTTTAAATCTACCACATGTTATACCTGTAAGCAAAGATGCTGATTTGGAATTAGACCAGTGCATTCAAAAATTGACTCAGCCTTACAATAGACATTCTAACAAACTAGGGAAAAGACAACGAAGAAAGGAAAAACAGAGAAAGCAGAAAGAAAAATGAGGTTTGTTTTTATTATATTGCTCAATGCTGTAGCAAGTGAAGCAGTAGGAATAACGCATTTTAGTCAGCCAAGAGAGAATTTATGGGTAACACTTGCTAATCAAATTAATCAATCATCGCTTTGTCTTAGTCTTGGAGGAATTACTAACCCATTTCGAACATGCCTGGTAGGACTTCCGGTGTGGTCTCCAGGAGAATTTTGTGGTTTGATAAATAATCAAACCTTATGTATGTCTAACATGTCAAACATCACATTGCCAGTGCAGCAAGGGTATACTGCAGGTCAGAGTGATGGCTATCGCCAATGCTTACTAATCCAATCACTTAACACCTCTTTGCATTCTCCTCCTGAGGAATTGGATCTTTTTGGAAGTGCAAATGCCAGTATGCCTAACACTACAGCTGGAGGATAGTTTAGTTTCAAACCCTTGGATGTTCAAAATTTAAATCAACCTAAAGAAACATGGGCCACCTTAGATTCATCCCTGAATTTGAGTGAATTCTCTCCACAGTATTACAGTCAATGTAACAGTACAAAAATCATGGCACCAATGAAATTACCTACAGGAATATTTTTAATTTGTGGAGACAGGGCGTGGAATGGTGTACCAGCTAAACCACAGGGTGGACCCTGTTATTTGGGAAAATTGTCCTTGTTTCACCCTAATGTATCCTTGCTAATGCAGCTCAGTCAAACATCAAATAGGAAAAAGCGTAGTATACATGACTTGGACTGCAGCCAGATAGGAGATCCAAAGTTTTGGGGTACATTCAGGCAAGTAGTAGTTTCAACTATTTTACCAGGAGGATCTGCCAATAAGGCTATAAATTTAGCAAAGCAATTAGGGTGCTGGGCAAAAAATGAGCTGAACAAGACATCCCAAATTCTAGACATGTTAACCGCAGATGTGCAGAGTGTTAACCATGCTGTTTTGCAAAATAGAGCTGCTGTAGATTTTTTGCTCTTGGCACAAGGACATGGATGTGGAGAGTTTGAAGGAATGTGTTGCATGAATCTGTCTGATCATTCGGTGTCCATTCACCTAAGATAAAAGAATTGCAACAAGGACTTCATAATCTCAAGGAAGAAGAAGGTTTAGGAATTGACGAATGGCTTAAAAACTTAGGACTTGGGCCATGGCTAAGGAACCTTGTGATCTATGCTATAGGACTACTGGGCGTAGTTTTACTGTTTTTGCTTATTTTGCCTTGTGTCTTTAATTCAAAACATGGTCAGTCGTATGATAGCAAAAATGCAGACTAGTCTTCTTGCTCAAGAAGAAAACGGGGGAAATGTGGAGGATTTTATTAAGAGTTGGTTAGCTGAGAAAGGCCATACTGACATAGTGCCACTGGTTAAGCTGAAAGAGGGAGGTCAGCAGTCTCTGATTCAGTGACTGCTGACAGGCAAGAACCGGATGGCCTTGCTGCAACATGAGGAAAGGGAGGTGAGATTAGTCCTGAATATCTGCAGAATGTAACAGAAGAATAAGCACAAGAATGTAGAAGTAGGTGTAGTTGTTGATATGTAACTAACCAATCCTGAGCTCAACTTTTGCAATATGTATGAAGCTTATTAAGAACTATATTTAACCCACCGTATTCGATCAATAAATTGGACTTGGATGAACCAACTGGTGTCTGGGTCTCCTTCCTCCGACAGATGATTATGAATTTTGACAAGTACCTGAGAAATCTGAACTGTTACTTTCAGTGATCAATAGGTTCACAGGAGATTCCTAATGTGCTTTCAGCCACTCCTCTGCCCATGGACAGCACCAGCATCACCTTTGCATGACCCATCAGGCTCAGTCTGAGCTGTCCTTTCTCCAAGCTGCAAACAGAACCTGCCCCATCCAGTGCCCTGCAAACAGGCAGGGTTCTGT
Organism: Melozone crissalis; assembly: GCF_028551555.1. Taxonomy (NCBI): domain Eukaryota; kingdom Metazoa; phylum Chordata; class Aves; order Passeriformes; family Passerellidae; genus Melozone; species Melozone crissalis. The sequence goes on along the minus strand of NW_026535819.1, from coordinate 11,684,077 downwards.
AGGACCAAGGAGTCCACAGAGATTTGGGGTCTGTGAGTGCTGGCACAGAGAGATCAGGCACAGGGAAACACCTGCAGCAGGGAAATCTGCAGGAAGCAGAGAGAAGATCAGGGAATGAAAGAAAACAAAACCCAGCAATGCTGTGGCAGGGAGAGTTTAGAGATGCCCACAGGATCCCCTCCAGTGCAGCCCCTCCCTCTGAACAAGCCCCCTCCCTCCTGTGCCCCAGCCAAGCCTTTGCCCTCAGGGCCGGGGCTCCAAGGTGTGCAGCCCCTCCTGTGCAGGCAGAACTGCAGCAGAGCCGTGGGGCAGCTCTGCAGCCCCGGGCCCAGTTCCCTCTGCAGAGCACAGGGCTGCGAGCAGCTGCCCGGCCCTGGGGGCTCTGGCAGGGGGCACAGCTGGCTCAGGGTGACGCTGTCCCCAGTGCCCGGCTCTGGGCAATGCTGTCAGTGCAGCCAGGGAAGGAGCTGCATCTCCCTTCATCCAATACCATCATAAGGACACTTAGAAGTGTCCCTGAGATTTCAGTCCAAGCTGGGAGCTTCAATCCAGGGCGCAAACCTGTCCTGGAGTATCTCTGAGATATAAGATTGGTGGGGAAAGGCAGCGGTGTTGTTACACTGAAAATGCTGCTGGGTTGGTGAAATGAGCAAAGAGAGCCCTTGGCCACAAATGTGGAGCTGGGCTGTGGTGGATCCATCTGCTCTCAGCAGTACCTAAGGCATTTTTGGGAAAAAACATGGGAAGTTGATCAGCCTCCACCTGCTAAAGTTTAAACCCCTGACAAAATCTGAACAGATCAGAATGAAAGAACACCTCCCCTTAGTCTCCACTCATCGCTTTGTCTCAGAGAAATCACTCTATTCTCCCGGGGGGCAGCAAAAATGCTGAGGGCTTATGATATCCAAGAATACCAAGACAGACATGGAGGGAGCTTAAAAAGAAAACTGCAGAACACTTGAACACAAAAGGAGGTCTGTGTCACTTACAGGGGACAGTGTATGGGAAATTGCTTTGATTTTGCTTACGGGTGCCTCCTCTATCTCTACACTGTCTTTTTCTCCATGAACAGGTCCACATGCCAAGGATCAGCAAATGTCCAACAGCAGCTCCATCAGGCACTTCTTCCTGCTGGCATTGGCAGACACACGGCAGCTGCAGCTCCTGCACTTCTGCCTCTTGCTGGGCATCTGCCTGGCTGCCCTCCTGGGCAACGGCCTCATCATCAGCGCCGTAGCCTGCGGCCACCACCTGCACACACCCATGTTCTTCTTCCTGCTCAACCTGGCCCTCACTGACCTGGGCTTCATCTGCACCACTGTCCCCAAAGCCATGCACAATTTCCTCTGGGACACCAGGGACATCTCCTACACAGGATGTGCTGCTCAGCTCTTTTTCTTTCTCTTCTTTATCATAGCAGAGTTTTCTCTCCTGACCATCATGTGCTACGACCGCTACGTGTCCATCTGCAAACCTCTGCACTACGGGACCCTCCTGGGCAGCAGAGCTTGTGCCCACATGGCAGCAACTCCCTGGGCCAGTGCCTTTCTAACTGCTCTCATGCACACAGCCAACACATTTTCCCTGCCCCTGTGCCATGGCAATGCCCTGGGCCAGTTCTTCTGTGAAATCCCCCAGATCCTCAAGCTCTCCTGCTCCAAACCCTACATCAGGGAACTTGGAGTTTCTGTTTTCACTGCCTCCTTAGCTTTTGGTTGTTTTGTGTTCGTTGTTTTCTCCTATGTGCAGATCTTGAGGGCTGTGCTGAGGATCCCCTCTGAGCAGGGACGGCACAAAGCCTTTTCCACCTGTCTCCCTCACCTGGTTGTGATCTCCCTGTTTATCAGCACTGGTATATTTTCCTATCTAAAGCCCCCCTCCATGTCCTCTCCATCCTGGATCTGACCCTGTCAGTTCTGTACTCGGTAGTGACTCCAGCCCTGAACTCCCTCATCTACAGCCTGAGGAACCAGGAGCTCAAGGCTGCCGTGTGGAGACTGATGGCTGGATGCATTCAGAAAGACTAAATTAGATGACAGTTTTTGCAAATCACTTGTAATAAAAGTCATCTTAGATAGCTCTTGTTGGTTTTCTTGCTGGTGGTTTTTTTTCCCTTGATTATAGTTTTTCCATATTTTCAAAAAGAAAAGCCACAGTTCATTCCATTTCACATTTTGTGTATCTCAAGAGTTCCTGTGGCCACAGACTGTGTCAAGCAGGGGCTGCAGTCTTGGTGGCTTTAAAGGAACTAAAGGATCTCCCAGCCAAGTTTTCTGCAGAGATGCCCTTTTCTCTCCTTCTCTGGAGGTGCAGCAGCAATGTCTGTGTGCAGAGCTGGGGGCAGATCAGGGCTGGCCCAGCAGCTGTGCCCAGCAGCAGCAGCCACACTTGGTGTTGCCAGTGCTGCAGCCGTGGCCCTGCCCCGCTGCCCTGGTGGCCCTGGTGTTGCTGCAGGGCCTGAGTGCTCTCGGGGCTGGGCACAGCCCTGGGTGTGGCAGTGCCGGGGCTGCAGCAGGGACAGGCCATGGGCACTGCTGGGGCGGCACTGATGCCTCAGCCCAGGGCCTGGGGGCTCCAGGCTCCTTGCCCAGGCTCTCTCAAGAACACGCCCAGGCCAATGCTCTGCACAGAAACCCCCGTGAGTAGCCTCAGGCTGACTGTGGGCAGGCTGGGGGCAAACAGCATGGCTGGGGCTCTGCAAGGGCCCTGGGGCAGACGGGAAGGAGCAGCAGAGCAGGGGCTGATCCATCCCCAGTGCACTGCACAGCCCAGGGCAGCGTCCCAGAGCGTCCTCATGGAGCTGCCAATGACATCCCCCCTCTGCAGCCCTGGCCTCTCCCCCAGCTCACACAGGTGCCCCATCCTTGCAGGCACAGACACGGCAGCACTGGCTCAGCAGCCCCTGTTTGCATTGCACACAGCAGGTGGGAGCACCCCCATGCTGGTGCTGTGGGGACATGAACCTGAGGGAGCACAAATGCCATCAGCCCCTGGGGCCAGCAAGGGCTGGGGGACACCAGGGAAACCACTCAGTTTTTTCTTGGCTTCTGCAGTCAGGCAGAGAGTTTGTTCCCATCAGCTGGGAGTTTCCTGTCCCAGTGCAGACGCTGTTGCTCAGAGCCAGGGCTGCCTGGTAGCCACCCCCAAAATGCCTTCAGCATTTCCTTGACTTCACCTTTGCTTTTTTCACTCTTCCTGCTGCAAGTTTCTTCCTATTGCCCAGCCCTGTCCCCTCCCCTGCAAACAGCCCATCCCTGTTTGCCCTTTCCTCTCTGGCCCCACTCCCCATTGCAGTTCCTGACTTGGCACCATGGGAACGTCCCTTGGGCAGCAGGATCATGCTACAAGTGCTGCAGGAGTTGTCTGCAGGCTCCTGCAGTGCCTGGTGCTGCTCCCTTGCCAGAGGCACCCCAGGCCAGGGGGGCACATCTGGGCTGCTGTGTCTGGCTCTGGGGCTCCCTGTTCTGGGCAGTGAGGAGGAGCTGCAGAGGCTCTGCAGGACTGACAGGATGGGCTTTGGGGCTGGCAGGAGAAGCTGAGGGACCTGGGCTGCTGGAGCTTCTCAAGAGGAGGCCCAGGGCTCATCGTGCAACTGCTCCAAGGGTGGTTCCAGAGAATCCCAGAATCAGCAAGGGTGGAAAAGACCTTGGAGATCATCAAGTCCAACCTGTGCCCTGACACTGCCCTGTCTCCCTTGAGCCTCCTCTTCTGCAGGATAAACAACCTCAGCTCCCTCAGCAACTCCTCAAAGCTCTTGTGCTCCAGACCCATCCTCAGCCTTGTTGTCCTTCTCTGGACACGCTCCAGCCCCTCTATGTCCTTCTTAATAATTGGGGGCTCCAGAACTGCAAACAGCACTTGAGGTGCTGCCCAAGCATTGCTGAGCACAGGGGAACAATCCCTGCCCTGCTCCCGCTGGCCACACCATTCCTGAGCCAGGCCAGGAGCCATTGGCCTTCTTGGCCACCTGGGCACACTGCTGGCTCATGTCCAGCCTGCTGTCCATCAGTCCCTGCAGGTCCCTTTATGCCTGGCTGCTGTCCAGCCCCTCTGGCACCTTGAGGAAGGGAAGGGAAGGGAAGGTTGCGGGAAGGGAAGGTTGCGGGAAGGGAAGGGAAGGGAAGGGAAGGGAAGGGAAGGGAAGGGAAGGGAAGGGAAGGGAAGAGAAGGGAAGGGAAGGGAAGGGAAGGGAAGGGTCCAGATCCAATCCTTCCTGAAATGTGGGGTTTGCTGGCACTGCCAGTGCCTTGACCTGAAAATTTCCCTATTCTGGCACAGCCCAAGTGCAGCAATTTGCTGGCACAGAAATCCAAAACCCGGCAAATTCCTGCTACTGGGTCTGGCACCTCCCATGTCTTGTGTTTGCTGCCCCAGTACCCAGATTTGGAAATTTCCTGGTGCCCGCACAGCCCAAGTCCAGTGATTTGCTGGCACAGAAATCTAAAATTTGGAAATTTCAAGGTTCTGACTCCAGCACCATCCAGATCTAGTGTTTGCTGAGACCGCCAGTGCACAGATTTGGAAATTTCCCGATGCCTTCACAGCCCAGGTCCAGCAATTTGGTTTTAGCTAGCTTAGGAAGAGAAGTTCCTCGGACTGTGACTTTCCTTTCTCTTGGAATTGTTTAAACCTGCTCTGGACTGAAAACCCAGACAAACACCGGCAGCTCACACCTGTGGCCCCCCGAGCTCTGGGACGCTGCATTCCAGCACCAGAGGGACTTAGAAGAGACCGAGTGAGCCAACTACAACCCACAAAAAGGACTTTCTGAATTTTCCATCTCTTCAGCACTGTCCGAGGTTTTATTTAATATTATTCATTTTTCATGCTTGTGAATACTTTACTTGTTTAATAAACTGGGGTTTTTTTCACTTTTCTCGAGGGAAGTCTTTTCCTGAACTAGTAGGGGGAGGGGCTGCTTGAACTTCCTTTCTAGATGTATTCCTTTTGGAGGTTTCCTCCCCAAATTTCCCCTAAGCCAGCACAAACAGTCACAATGAAAACTTCACCAGTGGCCTAATTTCCTGGTGGCAAATCTTGTGACAGAAGCTTGACCTTGTTCTCCATGAGAAATTCTTGGGAAGAGCAGACAGGAGAAGATTCCTGGAAAACTGAAACAGCTTTCCAGAAGTGAAATGAAAATGGAAGAAACAATCCAAGATGTTTTCCTCTATTTATTTCTATGCTCCCCTTTTCCATGTTGCATCCCAGTAATTCCAGATGTACCTCACCTCTAAGATCAGTGACTTAGGGATTTTTAGGCGTTCTAAAATACCATGAGCCACACACAGTTTTCCCTCCCCTGTTTTTACTGGAAAGCAACACTGGACATGTAAGTGCAGTGCTGGGCTCAGGTAGGAATCCTACCCCAAGGGAAGGTGCCCCGAAAGTGTTTGACCCTCAGCAAGGACAATGCACAGCAGCAGGCGAGGGGATCGCTGTGCCAGAGTGCAGGAGTCAGGGCTCTGCATCCGGGCTCAAGGCTGCAAAGTTCCCGTGTTTGGACAGACGGAGGGGCTGTCCCCGGGGCGCGCGGGGCTCGAACGTGGGGCTCGTGGGGCGAGCGGGGAACGGACACGGGGACGAAGGGCCCCGATGCCTCAGTTGCAGCAGCGGCAGCAGCAGCGGCAGCAGCAGCGGCAGCAGCAGCGGCGACAGCAGCAGCAGCAAACAGATAGTTTTCAACACTCTTTCCATTTCTCTTTTTCTTTCTCTTTCTCTCCCTTTCCTGCTGTCGGGCATCCTTCTCTCGGGGTCCCTTGCCCGGCGTCCCTCTCCTCTCCCCGCCTCCCTCTCCCCTGCCGGGCCGGGCCATGCTCCCGGCCCGCCCCCGGCCCCGGGCGGGGCCGCCCCGACCCCGGCCGCCCCGACCCCGGCCGCCCCGACCCCGGCCGCCCCGACCCCGGCCGCCCCGACCCCGGCCGCCCCGACCCCGGCCGCCCCGACCCCGGCCGCCCCGACCCCGGCCGCCCCGACCCCGGCCCGCCGCGGTCTCGCCTCCGCCTGGCTCTGGCCGTACTGGCGGTGGCGCTGCTGGGCGGGCATCAGTGGCTGGTGCGGGGGCGGCATCGCCGCCCTTCGGCTCCGCCTGGCCCGAGCCCGGCTCCGGATCCGACGCAGGGTCCAGTCCCGGCCCCGGCCCCGGCCCCGGCCCCGGTCCCGGCTCCTCCCGGGGCCCGCGGAGGACACACGCGGCGCGGCCGCTCCCGCCACCTCCGCTGCGGCTTCCCCGGCCCGAGCTCCGCCGCTCGGCAGCGCGGCCGCCAGCCCCAAGCCGCCGGGGCCCGGGGCGGGTGGGGATGCCGGGCCCGGGGCGGGTGAGGGGCGCTCGGGGGTCGTTGCTGGCCCCGAGCCGAGCGCTGACAGCCGCGTCCCGCCCGCAGGTGAGGCGCAGGAGGTCCTGCAGGAGCGGTACCGGCTGGGATCGCTGCTGGGGCGCGGCGGCTTCGGCAGCGTCTTCGCGGCCACGCGGCTCTCGGACGGCGCCCCGGTGAGCGACAGGGCCGGCGGCGGGCGCAGGAGGAGGGGGCGGAGGAGGAGGAGAAGGTCGGGGCGTGGCGGGACGGGCGGCGAGCTCAGCCCGCTGCTCTCCCTCGCTCGCAGGTGGCCATCAAACGCGTGCCGCGGGATCGCATCCGGCACTGGGGCGAGCTGGTGAGTGAGCGGCAGCAGCCGGGCCGTGCCAGGCGGCGAGGAGCCGGGGCCCGGCAGGGTGGGAGCCGCCGTGAGCCCTGCGGGGAGAGCGGGCGTGGGCTGAGCGGGGCGTGCAGAGCATCCCGGGCTGGCTGAGGGCTCCCAGAGCTCCGGCACGGCCTCGGCCCCACTGACGGCACCGCGCTCCTCCCGCAGCCCGACGGCACCAGCGCCCCGCTGGAGATCGTGCTGCTGGCCAAGGTGTCCCGTGGCTGTGGCGGTGTCATTCAGCTCCTGGAGTGGCTTGAGCTCCCCGACAGCTTCCTGCTGGTGCTGGAGCGTCCGGAGCGGTGCCAGGAACTCCCGGGTGTCCTGGCGGAGCGGGGATTCCTGCCCGAGGAGGAGGCGCGGGGGCTGTTGCGCCAGGTGCTGGAGGCCGTGCGGGACTGCAGCAGCTGCGGGGTCCTGCACCGGGACATTAAGCCCGAGAATGTCCTGCTCGACCTGGCCAGTGGGCAGCTGAAACTGATCGACTTTGGCTGTGGCGCCTTCCTCCAAGACACAGCCTACACCCAGTTTGCAGGTGAGCCCTCGCAGGGGATGCTCCTGGGCATCTTGTGGCCCAGCCTGGGTGCAGCACTGGGGCTTCCCCCTATTGCAGCCGGGATAGGATTGATGCTGGAGCCGAGTTGTTCTGGGTGGGGTGTGAGGGCGGCCAGCTCCCAGCCCTGCTGACAGCCTTCAGCACCCACTGTGGCCTGGGCTGGGGCTGGAGCTGGAGCTGGGGCAGCCAGCCCGACACAAACCCCCATGGGGGTAGCAGAGAGGGAGGCCTGACCGCGTGCCCCGGATGGTTTGGTGTGCAGGCGAGGAAGGGCTGGACTGCTCTGCTCTCCTTGTTTGCCTTGGCTTATTAACATTTTTGGGGGCCATGGAGGTGGAGAGGAGAGTGAGTTTTCTCCACTACTGGGTGGGTTTCTTCTTTGTGTGTCATGGTTGGGCCTTCCCAGGGATTGTGCTGCCCTCTTCCAGCACCAGTGGCTTCTTTTCCAGCCCCGAGTTTGTGCACAAGTCCCAGGTGCTGGTGAGAGGGCAGCTCTCACTCCATGTGCCTCTGGGGCAGCCCCCACATGCCCAGGGATGCTGGGGCCAGGCTCTGGGAGCAGCAGCATCCCCCTGCTGATCTCTGTCTGTGTTCCACAGGAACCCTGTCCTACAGCCCACCAGAGTGGATCCAGCACCAACGCTACCACGGCGAGGCAGCCACAATCTGGTCCCTGGGCCTCCTGCTGTGCCACCTGGTCATGGGGAAGCACCCGTTCAGGAGGGGCCAGGAGATCATCCGGGGGCGGATCTTGTTCCCACGATGGCTCTCTCAAGGTGGATCCTCACCTCTGGGCACGGGGGCAGTACCATTGCTGGGAGACAGGAGCAGGCTCATGGGCATCCCGCTCTGGCAGCTGCTGAGGAGGTGGCACATGTCCTGCTCTCCTGCTGTCCTCCAAACTGAGCATCCATGGGGAAGTTTAGGCCCAGCTCTGGGCACACCCAACATGGCCTGGGCATGGGAACAGGGGGGCAACTTCTCCAATTGACTGATGATTTCTGGTTTCTCTCCCCAGAGTGCCAGGATATCATTAAGAGGTGTTTGTCCATGCAACCCTTGGACAGGCCATCCTTAGAAGAGCTTTTCTGTCATCCTTGGGTGAAGGGTGTTCCTCTGCCCTAGAAGATGGGAGAGATCCATGTGCACATTTGGATCCAGGGGCCTGGCAGGTACCAGCTCCACACATCTCTTGGCAATCAGTGGCAAAGCAAACCAGGCTGGTTTTGTCCTGCCTGTAGCTTTGAGCAGGGGTCAGCAGAAGGGAATATGCAGCTCTTGGGCTGGAGCTGAGCTGCAGACCTGGTGTGGCAAGCACTGGTGGCCACCATCCCCCTGGTTTTGTTTGTCCTGTTCATGGATGGCTGGGGCCCTGGGCAGAGCCCTGACAGCCTGGTCTGGCCCCAGGGCAGGAGAAGGAGCCCCTGGAGAAGCTGTTCCAGGTGGGGCTGCTGCTGGAGACACCGAGGACAACCTCAAGGATGACAATCTCTTCCCAGCCTGGCCAGCTGAAGATGATGGACTTGGATTCTGGCACCTTCTTCAAAGCCAGGCTCCAGGCCCAATTTGCAGGTGAATCCACAGGCAGGGGGATGCTCCCTGATCTGGGCATGGCATGGCCAGGATCCAAAGGTTCCCCCTTTGCTGGGGCAGATGTAATAAATTCTTCAGTCAGCTGCCCAGCTGCTTTTTGACTCTAGGAAGCTACTGAGGGCTGCATGTGCCGTGGCTGGCTGCAGGCTGGGCACATGTGCTGCCCTCCTGCTCTGCTGCCAAAGGCAGCAGGGATGGGCAGCTCTGGGCACAGCTCTGGGCACAGCCAGCATGGCCTGGGCACCGCAGGCCTTGGCACAAGGGCACAGGAGCCCTCAGCTGATGGGCACTTTCTGCTTTCTCTCCTTGCAGCCGGGCTCTGCAGGTGCTGAGGCTGCTCTGGGCTCTGCCAGGGCTCTGCTGGGCTCAGCCCTGTGCCCAGCTGGGCTGGCTCTGCCCTCACATTGCTCTGACAACTCTGCATCAGACGAGCCCTTTGCGAGCACAGTGCCTGAGCTTTCTGCTTTGGCAGGTGAGTGAGACTCTGCTGCAGGCCCAGAGATTGCAGCTGGGGACACACATCCAACTGGCAAGGACCCAAACTCTCCACAGTCCCAGCTGAATGCCTGGATCTCTTTTGTCTGTCCCATTCTTCCTTCTTTATTGGCTGGAATTGTGCAATTGCACGTTCTTCCTCCTCTAGAAGTGCCACAAGTGGGCCAAAGCTGGCAAGTGGGCCGTGCTCCTGAGGCAGTGCAGTCTGGAGCTGGTGGATGGAGAATTGCCCTTCTGCACTGCCAAACCAGAGCAAAAAGCTGTCAGTGGGACTTTGTCAGGGATTTCTTAGAGACACAGTTTCAAAGGGAATGTGCAGCTCATTCGCAGGGTGAGAAGGAAGGTCATCTTCTAAAGGATTTGGGCTTTGACAGAGTTTCCACTCCCAGTCCTGCTTGGAGCTGGAAGGGCACAAAGCAATTTCCTCTTGCTTCAAGAACAATTTCAAATACCAATGTTGGAAACAAAGCCCAAAATCTTTTAAAAGGCTTTTGAGGTCAGTAAGATGGATGCATGCCATCAGCACATTTACAATGTAAATAACTGAGTTATCTTTTTAAAAAGATCATTTACCTCTTAATGCACAGAATTTAACTTTGCCTTTATATTTTGGTTTTTTTCACTAACATTATGTTTTTTTCACTAACACTTGGATTTTACTCTTATCTTTTACCATTTACCTATTTTCCCCTTTTTCCTTTTTTTTCCTTTCAATAGAAAACATGTCCTACAAAAGGAACATCCTTTGCTCCTGGTTCCTGTGTGGAGTAGCTCCCTTCCTGCTGGCTGAGCTGCTCAGGCAGAGCCCGGCAGCTCCTGGCCCTGCAGGGCTGAGGCTTTTCCCCGTTGCTGGGCACAGACTGATGGAGCAGCACTGCTGAACACGGGCACACAGAGGGACCAGCAGCAGCTGCCTTTGGCCACCTGAGGCTCCAAGGCCCAAACTCTGATCAGCCAGGGCTGGAAGAGACTGGCAGGATCTGATCCCTGACTCTGGGCCAGGGCTGCACAAATGACCCCACAGCAGCAGCAGCAGCAGCAGCAGCAGCAGATGGAGCTGACTTTGAGCACAGCCCCTGCCCTTCTTCCCTCCCGTGTGCAGCGGTGTCACAGCAGCCTGAGGCACCTGGGAGCCCCCAGTGCCAGCAGGGACTGGAGATGGCAGCCCTGGGCTCCTGGAGGCTGTGCAGGGAATGGAGCTGGGCACTCCCTGTCCATGGGGAGCTTCCAGATGGAAAAGGCTGCTGTGCCCAGGCAGCTGCAAGGGCACAGAAAGGAGGCTCTGGAGCACTGGATCTGTGCCAGTGCCACAGTCCTGGGCAGCAGCCAGCGAGCCCTGGGGGAACAGAGGGCACAGCACGAGGGACAGAAGCAGGCAAGGGCAGAGACTGGAGAGAGCCAGGCCCGGGAGCAGGAACAGCTGCTCCATTGCACTCTTGGAGAAAGCTCTTGGCTGGTTCAAAGCGCTGAAAGGCGTGAAGGGCAGAGAGGAGGCCACAGCAAACAATGCTCCTGTTTGCACAGCCTCCCCTCTCTGTGTCCCAGAAGGAATTGCATGGACTGTGTTCTTCTCTCCAAGGCATCTCGTTCAGCATGACCAACTAAGCACCAGGAGCTGAAGGAGCTGAAGCCTCAGGCCACAGGAGCTGGGCAAGAGGGAACTTTTGGAGCAAAGTAATGCTGCTAAAATAGCCCCAGCTGGATGCAGTGGATATAATCATGGAATCACAGAATCGTTTCTGTTGGAAAAGCCCTCTGAGCTCACCCAGTGCAGCTGCTCACCCAGCAGTGCCAAGCCCAGCACTAAACCACGTCCCTGAAGTGCCAAGGTCTGGACACCAGCCCTGAGTGAGGCCTGGACAGTAGGCCCTGAGCCAAAGGTGGCCTCTGGATGAACCTTCCAACCAAAGGTTATCTTTGTATGTGCTCCCTGATGAAATATGCATGGTCATTAGCAGTGAGATAGATGCAGCCACTCCTTAGTGAAACATGTATTGACCTTTGTGTATTTAGAAGCCAGACAAGGCCATGAAATCTGACATCTGGCCTTGTTTGGGGCTGTATGGTCAAAGTCAGCTCCCTTGGTTCCTCCTTGATCCCTGGCCAGGCTTTGGGAGGGACCCAAGAGGAGGATGAAAGCAGATGTTGCCACACTAGCAGTGCTGTCAGTTTGTTCCTTCAGCACTGTCAGAGCTGGGCCCTCTCCCAGCGGGGTTGGAGCCTCACCTGGGGCTGGAGGCACCTGCAGGAATTCCCAGTGCCAGGAGTGGCTCTGCAGCCCTTGGCTGTGACAGCTTCCCCAGCTGCTGTGTGGGTCTGGGGGATGGTAAAGGCTGAGGGTAAATGCTGCTGGGTCTTTGTTAATCACTGCAGGCAATCTTTGGTGGGGATGGTTGGGTGCATTGCTGAGCTGCTCCTTTTGTGATTCTTTGCTGCTCTGAACTGCAGGAAATGACACTGATTCCTTCAGTTGGAGTCTGTGCCTTTGGTGCTGACCCTGCCCACTGGTAAAACAAAACTGGCACAGTCTGGCCAGATCCCAACAAAATGTCACTTGTTCAATGTAAATGTGAGGAATCAGTGCCATCAGAAATTCCCAGCTGGGAAGCCCTTCCCTGGAGTTCCCTGGCTCTGGAGTGGGCTGAGGTTGGAGCCCCGTGGGAGCAGTGGGGCAGTCGGGTAAAAGAAGCTGCACCCCTGGATGTCTTCAAATGCATCCAAAAATTGTATATGGAAAAGGAAAAGACCTTGTGGATATGGGCAGACAAAGATGAATTTGTTGAGAGTACATAGGAAACAGCACCTTCAGAAGGAACAATGATTGTTGGAATGCTCCCACATGGAGCAACAGAAGAAGGTTTTCACCTTGAGCTCAGATGCCCTTGTGCAAGTGAAATATCAATATAACAAATAACTATATACATATTTATAGTATAATAAGACCTTCATGTTTATATTTATAGCTTTTAATGTATATATGTCTATATCTACATGTCTATATCTGTATTTATATATAAATATGTACATATAATAATAATGTGAAATAGTGCTGACAATACTAATTTGGTATCTTTGGCTGCTCAGGGATGTAACACGAAATACCCTACAGAACAGGATTGGCCAGGACCCTAATGTCAGTGGTCAACTTTGTGAGATTGTATACAATGGAAAAAGGAGGAAGGGAGGAAATTGGCTATTTTTACAGGGTGTGCTGATACTGTGATGCAGGGTGTTTTGTCTGTTCCTGTGAAAAATACAGCGATTTTGTCTGCAGGGTTTTTCATGTACCAGACTATGCACAAGCTGCAGGATTGGTTGAAAGGGTGAAGGGGTTGTTAAAAGAGCAGTTGGAAAGATGAGGAGATGGGAACCTTTGCCCATGGAGAACCCATCTGCCAGATGTGCTCCATGCCCTTCACAATGGTGCACTGGGGAAATGAAACCCCCTGGTTGTGCCCGGCTGCCCCCAATTTGCAAATCCAGCCATGGGCAGTGAGACTTGGGCTGCCTGGGAAATTGTTCTGGCTGTGATGGCCCCTGGCAGGGGCAGCCCAGAGGCTGCAGGGCTGGGCCTTCATGCATTGGAATTAATGAGGATAAATTCAAAGCAAATGAGAGCTATCAATTCTGAAAGAAGAATTCAGATTCCTCCAGGACACTTTGCTTTGGTAACTGCTCCCTTGGAGCTTGGCCTTGCAAAGTGTTCCTGTCATGGCAGGAGGAATTGATGCAGAATATCCAGGAGAAATTACAGTAATTCTGTAAACAATAATGAACAAGATTGGGTTATTCAACCCCATGACAGGGTAGCACAATTATTGATCTTGCAACTCTAAGAGCAATTGATAAAAAAGGAGATCCAGCTCCAGTCACCACCATTTGTGGAGATAAAGGGTTTGGATCCAGCAGCCCTAATAATGGAGCCAGAGTGTGGGTTGGAGGCCAAATGGCCCTCCCGAGGCAGCTGAAGGAGCAGCTCCTAGGAAAGACAACTCTGAGTCCTGAAACCTGGGCAGGAACAATGGGAATGTGTCTCTGCAGCAAAGTATTGTGTGTGAGAACAAGTAGATCTGCCAGCATATTGTTTTACACATCCTGCCAGACCAGATCTCCCTGTTTGCCCCAAGGGACCCTTTGGGAAATGCTCTGATCCACTGGGCTCCATGTGAAGGCTGCTGTGACACAGAGGGACTTGCACAGGAATTCCATCCAGGAGCCTGGGTGCCCCTCAGGGACTGGGACCCGGCCCCTTTCCAGCCAGAGGGGAAAGGGCCCCCCAAGCCTTGTTAGACACAGACAGCATGGTAAAGCTGAACAGCAAAGGGCCTGGGGGCATTATTCTGGAATTAAAAAGGTGCCAGCTCCATGGGCAACAGAATTCTTGTTCCTAATTGGAATGAGATTGAGAAAAAAGAATGAAGAACGGTGTCACAAAAGTACTGCTGATGTCTGTAAGGTGTACCTTGATAGTCAGCCAGAATCTTTGTCTGCCACAAACACCTCTAGTGTTTCACCAAGGGATTGGTCATCAAAATGTAATGGTGGCTTATGATGGATTGCTGAGCTTCTTTTGTAATTCTTTGCTAATGATGATGTGCTTTGTTGAGCTTATCCTTTTGTAAATCTTTGCAGCTGTGCATGATATAGATGACACAATTCCTTCAGTTGGTGTCTGTGTCTTTGGTAGTGAGCCTGCCCACTGGTGAAACAGGGCCCCCTCTTGCCTAAGTGTTCCCTGGGAAGGCAAAAGCCCTCCCTCCCAAATTCCCCCCTTCCTCCCTGTTTCCCCCTTCATACACTGAGCATGATGTGCTCTGGTCTGGGTACCCCGGGGTCAGTTGGGGTCCCCTGTCCTGGCTGTGTCCCCTGCCCAGCTGCCCCGCAGCCCCAGCCCCTCCCCAGCGTGGCTGGACGAGGGGCAGGACAGGCCTTGGCTGTGCTGCAGCTCAGGAAGAACAAAACCATCTCTGCGTGCTCAGCCCTGTGCTCAGCACCCGGCCCAGCAGTGTCTCAGTGCCAGGGGCTGTGCCCTCAGTCCCTGCCAGGGGTTTCCATGGCAACTGCCAGGCCAGGTGACCCAGGTGTCCCACCAGTGCCCATTGCCATGGAAACAGTGCCCCGTCCTGCCCCTTTCTGTCTGGCTGACCTGGCCTTTGGCCCTGGCAGTGCCGTTGGCTGCTAGTTCCTGGTGCCTGAGCGGCCAGCACGGCACAGGGCATGTGGCCATGGCACAGCCCCCAGCAAGGGATCCCCTCTGGCTCTGGGCACTGACACCAGCCCTGAGCAAGGGGCCAGGGCAGCTTTCTATGGCCACTAACCATCACAACGGGGCTGGGCATTGGTTGCCATGGCACCAAACCAATGACCGGGCCCCATGGCCATTGCCATGGCACCTGGTGGCACCAACGAGTGTCACTGCAATTGTACCTGGAACAGCCCTGGCACCGCTTTGTCCTGAGGGTTGCAATGGCAGCTGAGGGCAGCAACAGCTGGGGCTCTGCAAGGGCCCTGGGGGCGATGGGAAGGAGCAGCAGAGCGGGGGCTGATCCATCCCCAGTGCGCTGGACAGCCCAGGGCAGCGTCCCAGAGCGTCCTCATGGAGCTGCCAACAACATCCCCTCTCTGCAGCCCTGGCCTCTCCCCCAGCTCACACAGGTGCCCCATCCTTGCAGGCACAGACACGGCAGCACTGGCTCAGCAGCCCCTGTTTGCATTGCACACAGCAGGGAGAGCACCCCCATGCTGTTGCTGTGGGGACATGAACCTGAGGGAGAACAAATGCCATCAGCCCCTGGGGACAGCAAGGGCTGGGGAACACCAGGGAAACCACTCAGCTTTGTCCTGGCCTCTGCAGTCAGCCAGAAAGCTTGTTCCCATCAGCTGGGAGTTTCCTGTCCCAGTGCAGACGCTGTTGCTCAGAGCCAGGGCTGCCTGGCAGCCATCCCCAAACTGCCCTGAGCATTTCCGTGGCTTCACCTTTGCTTTCTTTACTCTTCCTGATACAAATTTCTTCTAATTGCCCTCCTCAGGGGACCCAGAACTGGACACAGCACTCGAGGTGCTGCCCAAGCAGTGCTGAGCACAGGGTAAGAATCCCTGCCCTGCTCCTGCTGGCCACACCATTCCTGATCCAGGCCATTGGTGTTCTTGCCCGCCTGGGCACACTGCTGGCTCATGTCCAGCCTGCTGTCCATCAGTCCCTGCAGGTCCCTTTCTGCCTGGCTGCTCTCCAGCTGCTCTGTCCCCAGGCTGTATTGCTGCAGGTGTTGTTGTGGCCAAAGTGCAGGATCCGGCACTTGGACTTGTTAAACCTCACCTTGTTGGATTTGGGTCCTGGATCCAGCCTGTCCAGGGCCCTGTGCAGAGCCCTCCTACCTCCATCCTCCATCAGATCCACACTCACACCCAGTTTGGTGTCATCTGCAGATTTGCTGATGTTGGACACAATCCCCTCATCCAGACCATTCCATGCAGACATTGAAATCCACGCTGGCTGGCTCTGACCCCTCGGCCATCCTGTGGGTGCCCTGTGATGGCACTCAAGGTGGTCTATTCCATAACTTTGCCGGGCACCCAGGTCAGGCTGACAGGCCTGGAGTTCCCCAGCTCCTCCTTCCAGCCCTTCTTGGGGATGGGCTAACACTGGCACCTCCAATTCTCTGGGACCTCCCTGCTGAGCTAGCACTGATGGTAAATGATGGAGAGCAGCTTGGGGAGCTCATCCAAGAGCTCCCTCATCCCCCTGAGATGGATCCCATCCAATCCCATTCACCTGTGAGCATCTGAGTGGCTCAGCAGGTCACCAGCTGCTTAATCCTGGATTCCAGGGGGGCTATTGTGGTCCCTGTGCCCATCTACCAGCTAAGGAGAGCACTTGTCCTGAGGACAGCCTGTCCTAATATTGACAATGGAGACAAACAAGATGTTAAGAAGCTCTGCTTTCTCCTTATCTTTAGTTACTATATTCCCCGCTGCATCCAATAAAGAGTAGAGGTTCTCGGTATCCCATGTTTTGTTATTAATTTAATTGTAGAAACATTCTCTATTTTTTTCACAGAAGTGGTAAGCTTAAACTCTAACCTTTCACTTCCCGGAAATTTCCCGGAACCTTCCCTTCCCGTCCTGGAACCTTCCCTTCCCTTCCCGTCCTGGAACCTAACCTTCCCTTCCCTTCCCTTCCCTTCCCTTCCCTTCCCTTCCCCTCCCTTCCCTTCCCTTCCCTTCCCTTCCCTTCCCTTCCCTTCCCTTCCCT